>NC_142922.1:18249307-18549307 GCF_054131065.1 Drosophila arizonae | reverse complement strand
ACAAGTTGGCAAGTCCGACATCCTTGAGCTTAGCCGGATAATTACGTAGTTGCAGCTACGTAAGCACCGCTTACGTATAACAGACACTCATTAGACCTATGCTAGCCGTGCCTCTCCCAATATCGAACGGGAAACGCTCTTCTAATGCTCAATTAGCAATAGGGTTTTTCTTTGCTTTTTTCAATGTTTTATATATGTATTTTACAACTTTTCCAAGTACTTAAAAACTTAAGGTAGCAAACCTGTTATCCTTTTTTTCTGTCTCTTTTTATTGGTATCCCCGAGGAAAGGGCACATCGTTGCTATCTAATGGACTGCAAGTTTTGTGCGGCAAGGCATGAAAGGGGTTTTCGCAACTTTTTGGGTTCTCTAAGAGGCTTACATGAAAAAGCCTCGGCACACAAATTTATGCATAGAAATTTTCCAATCGTTCATATTGCTTATAAGTGACTGACAAAAGCTTATTAAACAAAACTTAAACAAAAACGAAGAGCTACGAAAAAGGTAAGTTTTTAATTAAGGGACAAGTAATTAGTCAAGTGCTAGAAGAGTTTTTGTTAAAGATAATTATGAGAAACCTTAAAATCATCTATTATCAATCAAGATTGACTTTAGGCTGGCCACAATACCATGATTATTATTCATTTTTCAAATTGAGCAGAGAGGGCGTGGCATTATCTATTTAAGCATTGATTTTGTCGACAGATTGTACTAATAAAGTAAAGATAAATTGAAAATTTTAATTTTCTGGTTAGTTTACAGTATTTTTCATTAAATAATATTTACAATCTGTTAAACAAAGCTTTATAAATATGAATGCATTCATTTTTAGATTTGCATAACTACAAACGAGAACAATATGTATGGCCTATAGGGGTTGGCTAAAAAGAAATGGATAATTGTCATTGCAACGGCCACGTTGTCGGATAATAAAAACACAAATATTTCATGCCTAGTATAAACAAAACACGAACACACACACACATGCACACAGAGCTGCCAAAAACAATGACAGACAAAAACTAAATATCGGAATAATTTATGCTGGCGCCAAATCTGCGACGCCGTCTCCAACTGTTCCATTCAGCATACGAATTGAATAGAGCTGGAGAGGATTGGGGGCACGCTGAGGCAGGAGGGACGAGGAGGTGGGGGAATTCATTAAAATCAAATAAAAAAATGGTAGAAAATCTGAAAACAACAGGCAATTGTGAAAAATGTGTTAAACATATGCAAAATTAAAATAAAACAAAAAGAAATATGTATAATAAAATAAATAACAAAAGCTAAGAAAAGTAAAGGAAAAAAAAAAACAATAAAAATGTCACTAAGCTCTCGGGCTGACATTTCAAATCACAACAACAAAAAGCTGGCTCAGAATGTTGCGACAAAGTCATTAATTTTGTTGCTATTATTTATTATTTTATTTATCGTTTTCTTTATCTTTTTTATTTATTTATTTTTTATTTTTACTTTTTTTTTTTGGCTTTGCTTGATGACAGCGCAAAATATGTTTGCAGCCTTTATAATTCCGATTGCAAATGACAATTTATCTTACGATTGCGATAGCAAGCATATGTGTGTGTGCGTGATAAGAAATTAAAAAGGGCTAGCCGGCAAGTCGACGATAATATACCCTAATAAAGGCAGGTAAAGATATTCCAAATCTTCAAATTTGTAGTTAGCTAGAGTAAGTATAGTTCTTATATAGATAACTTTAGCGCGGATAATCCTCAACTTTCAATGAATTAAAAAACAAAGAACAAAAGAAAAGGTTTTTTATATACAAAACTCATTTTCATATGAATTTAACCAACTGCGCCCAAATTATAATAATCACCGGATATATATATTTATTATGTAAAATGTAATTGAATACCTATAGAACTTTAAGCTGATGTTCACCTCGACAAGGGGGCACAAGGGTATCGTTACTTGCGTGTAGGGTTATTCGATTTTCAGCAGGCGTTTGGTTTCTGCACTTTTTTTCGTGTGGTCGGATCGTATCGCATGGGCTCAGCCTTCCTTCGCTAGGCGAGAGCTGTTAATAAATCATTTCATTTATGGCAGCCACGCAGCTGCTGAATTATTGGCGACAATGTGGCAGCGTTTCAACTGCTGTTGCAGTCAACCAGCCAGCTACTGGCGCCGCAGCGTAAAAAGGCGAGAGATATAAATGATAAAATTGTGGGCAATATATGATGATCGAGGCGTTGCAACATGTGTTTCTCGTTCGCATGACTATCAACTTTTGCCAGCGAAACTATGCGAAGTTGCTGGCACTTGCCTAATGAATACAGAAAAACTGCCATTTATCAAATCAAACAATGATGCGGAATCTGTTTCACTAATATTTACTTGTGAATTAACATTTTATGTTCTCTTATGCGATAAAATAAACAAAGACTCTGCCAACGCTTGAGCCACTTTAGCTAGTTGCTCTCTACTGTAATTTGTCTTTGAATTCACTCTCATTAGTTACGAAAGCAATTTGTCAGCTTTTAACCTTTAACTACCAGCTCAGTCAGCAGTGCAAATTATAAAGCTGCATCCACAAATATTGACTCTATAATTTATGAACTCAGTCACACTAAGGCAAAGAAACACAGCACAATTATAAAAGCTGCAATTAGTAGCCACAGCAGCAGCAGCAGCACCACAATTTTAATATGGCAAGAAATTGCAGCTTTCAACTTTATTTCGTTTAGGTACCAACCTATATATATGTATATATATATATTAATCTGCACATAAAAATATAAATGCATATGTATATATGTGACTCCGGTCATTATTACAATGCTACCACTTGCACTCAGCTTTATACCCAGAAATAATCCCCATGACCAGCTGGTGAAAAAAAACATGGGCGATCCATGTAAGCTGCTCCCAAACAAAAAGTGAACCCAAAAGAAGCAAAAAGCGGAATAAACCACACCAAAATGCATGCAATTGTACGAATGTGTGAGTGTGGTGTGTATGTGTCTGTGTGGGTGGTGTTGCAAGGCGTTAACAGCAAACCACACTTTCGGTAATGGCCTTTTGGGTGGTGCTAAGGAAACGCATATGCGGGCGTACATACGGCGTATGTGTAATATCGTGTTGACTTTACCAACAAGCGACCTCGCATACCGATTCTCTGTGTCTCCTTCTCCCACTACCACGCCCCCTCTCTCTCTCTTCATTTAGTACTCGCATGCAACTGAATATGTGCATTGTTTGTTCAAACTAACACACACACACACACACACACTTTGACCTACATGTCGGGCTTGGGCACGCACCACGTCTAGTTGCCAGGCTTGATTTTCATTTGAGCCGCATTTCCTAGTGGCCCAAAAGGAATCCATTTTACTTTGCAGCGCACAACAAAATGGAGGTCATGGCTTCCGGTTATTACTTTCGTATATATTTTCATTCGCTTTCGACATTATTTCTCTTATTTGTATTTTTTCACAGCAAACGCGTTTTAGTTAATTCAAATTATTCAAGCTGCAACATTCTGGCAAGCAGGAGGCAACCAAAGAGAACGAAAAAGACTGCAATATTCGCTGGGTCGGCAAAGTGCGCTCGCTTGTAAAGGGAGTAGTACACTGCATTTTATGGTGGCCTCACGGCTATGAGCTATGAAAAAATATATAAAAAATGAAAAAGATTGAAAACTAGAAAAAAAAATCAGAATTTCTGTGGATTTAAGCGCAAACATTCGCCTGCTTTTTGGCAATGCAAATTGGAAAGTCAGAAAAAAATAATATATATAAATAAAATGCATTATATAGCCAAGAGTTTGTTTACATAAGTATATGGCTGCTTGAGCTAGCCGACTGACTGTATGATTGAATGATTGATGCTCAGTCCAGGCAGTAAGAGCTAGAATATGACTTAAGATATATATGTATATATATATCATTGGGGAGCACTTTTAAGTAGATCTATAAGCATAGAAAAAATATGTAACCTATAATGCGACAACAAAAATAATACAAAATATAATTGACTGATTAATTGAACGACTTATGAAAAAATTGAAGTTTTATTTTAAATTATTAATCGAAATTTTTTTCATCCATATGAATTTACATTGACCATTTTGCAATAAGTTCTCCTCATGTCATATGTATAAATAATTGCTATAAGCTTCGAGTCGAGTCCCGATCATTCGAAACGGCAAGAGGGTCAGATTTTAACGATTTACATAGAAATTCAAATTATTAAGAATTATCGAATACGAATTGTTGTACAAATTATCGAGACTCGACTGTATCACATATCATTACGATAGATATAAAGTGCGATACCTTTATTTGGAAAATTTGTTCATAGCTCTTCAGCTTCATTTCTACAAGCAGTTAAGCAGAATTTCACTTTTAGGTATCTAGCACGCAGTAGCTCAACCTTTCCCAAATCTATATAATCAGCATATACATAGATATATACCAGCTGCATTAATTAAAATTTCATTTGCAATGTAATCAAAGCATTTTCGAGTTTTATGTTTTAACTATAAAACAAACTGAGCTAACGCAATTGTCGAGGCCTAATTCAGTTGCGATTAAAACGAATAATGCTGCACCTTTCTTATCAATGGCACGTGGCAGATAATACAATTAACTCATACGATGCTATAATTTGCCGCGACACGACCTTTACCTGCTGATAAAGTTGCTCCTTAGCCTCAGCCGTAGCTGGAGTCCTGGCCTTTTGGCCTGTCGCTTGTCTGGCTGAGCGTTAAACTAATTTTCTACGACTGCACATTAAACGAAATTTTGTTGGGGTAGTTATCCCCCTGATGTCCTGGTGAGCAGCTTGAGCCGTGGCAAAGGCAATTATGTATGTAGTTATATATAAGTTGGTGTATGTGGCATGTGGTGTATATGCTATGCACGCGGAGGGCGTGCGTAATCCCCAATGACGCCAAAGTCAATCTTGGGCTCTGCCTTTATTAGAATTTCTACACAAAAGCCTACCAAATTATGCAACAGAGCCCTTATCAATATTCATAACTTTGTTAAGGCGAATGTGTGAGAGGCTCGCGGCCAAACCTGGCCATAAAATGGATTCAAAGATTTATGCTTCAACTTGCACAGAATGAAAGTTTTAAGTACTCCAATATTCCCAGCAGCATATTGATACGAAAACAGCAAAAGAAGCAAGAGTGTTGTTAATTTAACGCTGCTTCAACTTCAAAAATGTAGAAAAACATTGAATCAGCATAAAATCCACATTATGAAAAGCCAAGCCGAAGCATTAGGGTGACTTTTATTAAACTCGGAACCACCTTGGCTAAGCGCCAATAGAAATTCACCTGCCATACAGGCGCAGGACACCTCGACTCTGCCTTTCTGCCCTGTTCTGTTTGCCCATTTGGTAGTCTCATAAAATTAATAGCCCACGCCTGGTTTACTACCAAGTCGTCTAGTGAAAAAAATGGAAGAAAATTACGCCAAAAATTTGCCTAAACATTTTCTATTTTTTTTTTTTTTTTTCTTTCTCTCGAGCCTGGGATAATTTTATAGTCTCTGGTGCTTCAACATTCTGATAGGTATCATAGCAAAGTTTACGTCTCAGCAAATTCCAGTTTGTCTAGGCTGGCACAAGAAATTTCAACGTGATTTTTACGTAAATTATAGCCTAATATCAAGCGGCATTTGGCTAATTTAGTCAGCTGCCTCAACGAATTCCATAAATGCGACAGCATGTCAAAAGGGAGATTTTTATCAGCCATGTTCCGGGAAGAGAAGAGCTATGAAGTTGCCGGAAGGAACTGCAGGTTGAGGACACACTATGTTATGAAGATGAGAAAGCTAAAAATAAGGGGAAATTGTTTTGAGAACATGCAAAATTAAAGTAAGCAAAGCCGAGAGTGTAGGATATATGTGGTTTGTTTCTATGCATCCAGTTCAACCACAAATATAACGTTAGCTTTCGAAGTGTTCGCAGCTCTTGCATAAACGGGAAGAGCGAAATAAAAATGAAAATAAACTCGAGTGCTGGGCACTCAGCAGCGACTACAATGGACTCATTACTGAAGTTCAGTCGAGGCAGCAGCTGCACCTCAGCACATGGCGGGCATTTAGCAAAAATGGGCAAAGTAAATAAACAGGAGGGGAGCAATTACAATGCTTATCGGCAATTAAAGACACGCCTCGCCCAGCGGAAGCGAGTGCAGAAATGCAAAATGCAAACACTTCAACAAGTTGATGATGATATAAAGAACACATTTAATGCGCTCCACTGCGCTGTGCCAAAGTTCTAATCATTTACTAGGAGGAGAGACAGAGACTGAGAGAGAGAGAGAGAGAGTGAGTGGAGAAACTAGAAAGCAAACTTATTGTTAATTACTGTACAATATGCTTCCATGGGCGCACAGCAACAATTGTCCCGCCGTAATTGTTGCACTTTATGCAGTTTAACGCACAAGCAACTTTTCAATTGTTGCGACATTTTTATTGCGTAATTTATGCAGCAGCATAGAGAGCAAATAATATAGAATTATCAAGAGTCAAATATATCCTGTACTCATATAAAATCATACAACTCTTCTACGTTGTTGCCCCAATGGAAAGCTTGAGAGCTTGTCAATAATTAATGCTTAGCTGATTATTGCACACGTTTTATATAAATAATTATTTCAAATATATAGGCATAATATATAAAATGTTTAATTACATTTGACTCTCAGAACTCACATAATTTTTAAGAGATTAAATATTAAAATATAATAAAATAAATATTAAGTTTATAATATTAATATTAATAAGTTCTGAGTTGAAATTAAATTGGTAATGAATTATATATTGTATAGCAATATTGAATTCACTATAATTTGTAATTTAATTTCTCCTCTACACATGCTCTATAGGTACCCAGTATCACATGCTGCTTCTTTACAGGGTATATGAAGTAAGCGAAAAGGAACGTGTGACCGATCGCTGGGGGACTGGACGTGCAACGAACTGCCAGCAAAAAGTTTTGCAAGTTGGAATTATGTGCAGAACACATACACGCACGCACGTGCACGTAGTCACATACACTCATACACGCTAATGGCAGCCACAATTTACGTATGAGTATGTGTGTGTGTGTGTGCGTTTGCTGACATTTCGAATTAAGTGTAGTTAATGTTGACAAACGTCAACATTATGAGCCTCGCTTGCCACAACAACAACAACCAAGGCAGCAACAAAAGCAGCAGCAGAAGCAGCAACAGCATCAGTATCAGCAGCAAACAGTAGGAGATGAAGAAGAACAATGCCTCGCAGCCTCTAACCCACTCGGATGTCACACAATGTGCGTCCATGTGTGGGTCTCTCTCATGGGGCCGCACATTGAAGTGGCATTAGGCGCTTGATTGATGAATGTTTAAGTGTTAGATTAAGATAATCGACATTTCAATAATAAAATATTCGAGAAATGGAAACGTTGCTCGTTTAATACAACCGGAGGGCGGACAGCACAAATTTCAATTGAGTGACACTTGAAGCTGATTTAACGCATTAACGTGCTGCTGAAATGTGTCCAGTGTATCAGAATATATAGGTATATATACATTAATCATATGCATATATGACATGTCTTGGAGTTAGCGAATTTATGCAATTGAAGTCATCAAACATGATTATCCACTTGATAACATTTTATGTAAGCGAATTGAAATGGTAAAACTTACGATATTATAAATGCAAATAAGAAATTTTTTTTAATATAATTATGGAATAAATTCTCAAATGTTTCCCTTAGGGCAACTTTTGCAGCATTGGGATGACTTCATTATCAGCAACTGGGTCAACCATTTGCCTTTTTGACACTCTGATTCCCCAGTTTTTTTTGTTTTTTTTTTTTTTTTGTTTTTTGTTTTTTTTAGGCTCTGCTCTGCAATTCAAATGCTAGCATAAAACAAAAGGCATTAAAATGTTTTCGCAAAATAAACCCATTGTAATGCATGCACAATTTCAATGCAACTATCACATTTAAATGAATGTTGTTCTGCATGTCACTGTTTTCATTGTTGTTCTTGTTGTTGTTATGCAATTTATGCGCCTGGTTGTAAATGTGAATCCGGCGCCAAAAGCTACACAAAATACTGGACAAATGGGCGACCAACGAGGCGTCAAGAATCCGCTGAAGACATGTAAAATATGCTTTGACTACATGAAGATATATATACAGTACAGTATACAGTATACAGTATATACAGTATACAGTATATACGTATGTATTGATGTGCATATATATATAATAGAAACATTTCAAGGCGTCACGCGGCATTTGCAAGAGTAAGTGGAACGTTTTAGCCCTACTTGGCCCAGGCTGGGGATGGCATTTAACATTCAGCCATTTGTCGTCCGCGAATGAGTGTCGGAATAAAGAGAAGCGTCGAAGCTATCAAGTAGACTGAAGAAGAAATACCCTTGGACTTATTTTTGAGATAGATAATGAAATTAGTTTATGTGTTGATATAGTGGATCAGCTTAGGGCCTGAAAGCTAGCCACAAACTAAATTTTAGAAAATCTTATATTCTATGTGATCTGAGAAGCCTACACATATAGCAGGCAAATCAATATACCCACAGTCATGGCACAACGGGGTGCAAAAAAAGAGAAGAAAATAAATTAAAATTGGCATGGTCGGCCAATGCATTTTATACTGGGGCAATGTCAATGCACTTTTTGAAGTCAAGCGAAAATAGACAGCGAGAGGCAAAGGGTTTACGAAATCAACAACTACAACGAGTAACAGACAGAGAGAGGGCGAGTGAGATAGGGAGGGAGAGATGTATTCAATCTGTTCGTCTAGCTGCGAGTGGGCAAAACACTTAAGCACTGAATGGGCAAATTGTGTGGAAATGCTTGTTAAGCAACGGCAACTCAATTAGTCAGAAGCGAAACGTTTTGAAATTTGGTGAAAGAGAGAAATGAATGGCAAACTGGCACAAACAAATTGATTTCAGAAGAGCTCAGATGGCGCCTGATTAGCAGGCCAACTAGTTTTTGCCTCAGCCAACTGTTCAACTATCAATGCAACATAAAAACAGAAAACCGTTAACATAAAAAATTCACTTTAACTGCCTTATGGCACATTTCGTATGCGTTAGACAGCAGCACAATTAGCTGGGCTCAATGAAATTAACAATTTTTGGGCCCCGAAACAGAAGAACCATGGAGCTGAGCTATTCAAGTTTTCAAGCCGACATAAATCTAAGCGGAAAATATTGCGGCGGTACGTGAATGTGTAAGAGGCATTTAGAAATTTTGGTCACGCCTTGATTTCCTGTTTCCACCGTATTGACTACAACAACGTCGCGACGTTCGTCAATTTCTATTAACACATTTTTTTTTCTTTTTTTTTTTTTTGGTCTGAAGCGCTGTCAAAACATTGCCACCTGCTGAGCCGAGGAGGCGAGCAGTTTGGGCTCTTAGATGCCATTGATAAGCAGGCATCGACCTGGCCCCGCTTGCCTGGTACGTGGCTATTGTGTGTTGGGCCTTTATCACATCTGGGCGCCGGTTTATAATCCGCACGTATCCTGCCGAGGCTTAGCCTGTTTTGTTTCATTGATTTTTGTTGTTGGCCTCCTTCAGCACCTTGCTGTTGCGCGTGTGTTTGTGTGTGCGTGTAGGTGTGTCTACTTTTAGCACGACAAAAACTCAATGACACTTTTAAGTGAGATTTACTTGAAACGCAAGGCGTCAAGGTAAAAAGTTCTTATCGGTGTTACATCTCATTCAGTCTTAAATATGAAACGAGAATTTATAAGGCTTTGCATTGTATTCCCTATATTAATAAATTTGCAATTTTATTTTTCCTCAGAACAGAAATACTAAAATTCGAGGTCTAAGCAAAAATTTAATAGAAATGACTGAAATCGAACTTGATTTTTGTTCTTATATAAAATCCTCATCAATTGATCTGAATAACTGATTTTTCCATGTGATTTCTTCCAACTTTTAACCCCAATGCTTTCATTCAATCAAGATTTTTTATATACAAATTATTTTTAATATTCAAATTTAAAATGAATAAGTAAATGATATTTTTGTATACTATGTATATTTTTTAAATTTCAAAACTTTCCTATAATAAGATTGAATTCTACTTACATTTTCATTATAATTTACTACTATATCTTGTTAGTATAAATAATTATTTTATTCATAGTATACAAGCGTACCAGATTGGAATATCTATTATGAAAAGAAATTCCCATTAACACAAACAAAGACGACCCCGCAGTCGACCTCAGTATGAAAGCGACGCATTAAGTGTCTTGCCTGGTGGCCTTCAAAAGAAACAAACCACTGATAATAATAATAATAATAACCAAGAAGAAGAACCATCTATAGAAAAACATATTGCAGACTGAATGAAATGCCTTTGTATTGAGCAGAGAGCTGTTGTTGTTGTTGCTCTGGTTGCTGTTGTTGTTGCTGCTGCTTGTGTACTCTTAAAGAGCTGGAAAATGTATTTGCATAAGTAATGAAAACATCCATCAGGAATATAAAACGCTACTAAAAGCTAATTCATAATTTAAGGGAATAAATGGAATTTTCAGGCATTGCAAATTCCAATAATTATGCTTTCAAGTATGCAATCGCTTAGACAAAGCCGGCAGACTATTTAAATAATAAAAAGATTTTCTCAATGCTGATGATTAAGTGCGTTGAGACGATTTTTTTCCAGAAATTCTTACGAAATACTGCCAAACGTTAAGTGCAAGATGATGAGAGAGAGAACATCGCTTCCGTTTGGTTTCAATTGCATTTCGGGCTGCTGCGGCTTCTGTGGCAACTCTTGTTGCTACGTGCAGACCGGGTGGCAGCTCTGTGCTCACACTTTGTCAACATGTGTTCAACATGATCACAAACAAGCCGGCTATTACTAGGCATCAACATAAACATTAGCAATCCCAAAACGCAAAACCGAACCCGAACAGCCGAGCAGAGCATTAAGAGTGCGTACGTTAGGTAGGTATGCGACGAGTAAATACCCCGTCTTATATGACTTGTAAGAATTTACCAACATATTTTTGCATATATAAATGAATATATTAAAGAAATTTCTAGATGATCCGAATTGATAATTTTTATTGTTGACAGTTAAGAATAGAATGGGAATAAATAAAAGAATGCTTAACTTACGAAATATTTCTGGATGATCCGAATTGATAATTTCTATTGTTGACAGTTAAGAATAGAATGGGAATAAATAAAAGAATGCTTAACTTACGAAATATTCTCCTTATGAAACATACATAAATTCCATAATTTTTAGCTATAAATAATTCTGTCTGATTAAATATAAAAGCCAAACTAAAAACTATAGTTAAAAGTCACAGAAATACAGGGTATGAACCAACCAGAGCTACAAACGGCATTTAAGCTGCTCAAGAAGGAGATATGAGGAGGCTATGGGAGTCTGGGGGGTTTAACAAGCTGAACTGCATTGGTTGTTGGGCATTAGGGCCAGGCCACTTGAGAGGCGCATGCTAAATATGCAAACACATTTTTGTAACATATTCCTCAGATTCCCGACCGAATGCCGCTGCATCTTAATGTGTGGCATTTCGTAGCACTCTAAGTGATATATAATAGGGCGTTGAAATGCAAGAGTCGAGCATTTTCTATGCTCTATTCGAATGGATGCTCTATTGTTTCAGATGTGATGAATTGCTGGGCACTGTGCTGCCAAACTTTGATGCCTGCCACTTGGCAGCTGTTTGTGGCACATCGGTCAAGATGAAAGAGGAGCAGCTATTGAACCGTAACAGCAGCCCAACCAACACTCACTCCCTCGCTCTATCTCGCTCTTAGCATGCGTGTCGCTCTGTCTCTCTATCTGTCTGCCTCCGCTTCAATGGGTTAATGCTATAAATATGCACATATATGTATGTGCATATTGAAGTTGGTTCACACTATGACATTTGGCTAGCCCGTCTGCACGTCCGTCCATTGAGCATGTCTGGGAGCATTATTTACGACTTCCGTGATGAATTTTCAGTGGCCACTTCTGCAATTGCCCCACCCAATACATTTACACCCCCCCCCCCCCCCCCCCCACTCTCTCTCTCTCACCGACTCTCCCTCTCCCTTTCTCACTCTCCCTGCAGACATATGCAATCGGTATTCATAAAATACCTCGATTTTAAATATAAGCCTCAGTATGAGTATTTCCTATGCAATTCACGATTCCCATGTCTGCGCTGTGAATGCGAGGATAAGCTGCAGGAGAGAGAGAGAGAGAGAAAGAGACAGAGGCACCAGTGCGGGCGGTCCCAGATATGTTTATAGGCAAAGCCATGGCACTTGCTCAGAGTGAGAAAAATGTTAAGGATGCATTAGAGACAGCCGGAGACAAAATATATGCGACTGGCATAAAAAAGAATGCAACGCAATGCAAGGATGACAATTATTGACAGAAGTGCCCAGTTAAATAAATGAAAACGAGCAAATATATTCATAATTATATTAAAAACATAACATAATAAACACTAGAATAAGTAGTTTACAGCTCAAGAAGAGTTTAATATTTAAATGTAAAAATAGAATAATAATAATAATAAACTTCTGAAACTGAGTCGAGTAAGGTCCAGAAGTTTTCTCCATATTATTATACTGCTTACCTTGTTCTGAATAAATGATTATAATTGTATTTACTTGATATTTCATAATAATTATCAAAGACCAACATAATATACTATTTCTCACAGACATATGAAATTGATTTGCAACGCCAAAGCCTCGACATAAATCAATTTATATAGAAATATGTTGCTTGAGCCGTAGCTAAAGAAAAACACACTCATAAATCAAACAGAAATCATCCAAAAATACAAAAAAAAAAAAAAAAAAAAAAATAGAAATCATTAAGTATAATATGATACAAGTGACGTACAAAACATTTGCTAATATTTTCAGCATATTTGGACGATTGACCAAATCATTGAAAATGATGAAAAACGAAAGAACATCAAAAACACAACATGTTTCGGTCGATAGCTTCTCCTTTTTGTTTTGTTTTCTTGTTCTTTTCTTTTATATCTGCTGTCGTCGTTTCCACTCGAGCAATTAATACGTGAGCAAACTGGAAAATACTTCGAGCAGCAAGCTGTCAGCCAAGTGCAAAACAATGTTAGACCCTGATGTATTATACTGTTGAAGCAGGGGGGGGTTGGCAGAGAGTGACAGAGGGAGGGAGGTGGGGTAGAGTCTGACATATAGCGGGTGGATTGGGGCTGAGAGTAAGATTTGAAGCGGAGACATAAGCCATAAGCTATAAGACATTCTTTCAATGTCGTGCCAACGTCTCGTGTAAGTCGATATCCCGAAAAAAAAGAAAATAATAATAATAATAATAATACTGCCTTCCTCTCTTCCCGCCGCTCTTTCCTCTTCACAGGCCTGCTTCTGCTTCTTCTTCGTCTTCTTTTGTGCACTTAAGAGCAAAAACCATAACCATAAAATCGTATTATGTGTAGTTAGCATTCGTATTGCAATTGCGAAATCCAAACACGCCTCTCGCATTGTCACATCGAGCCCGGGTCTATATTTAGAAGTAGTTCCCTTCTCCTTTCCCCTTTCACTTCGCGCCTTTCCCCGCTGCCCCGTTATAATTATCATGCGTGCGATTCATGATGATGTTGATGTGCTGGATGATTATCACAAAACGAAGAAATATAACACATTTTCCACTGCATAATAAATTGTGAGACGACTTTTCCTTCTCAGCATTACATTGTGGAAAATATCTGCTCATATTTCAAGCAACCAAGCGGAAATCCTTTATCGCAGCGCCCGCTCCCAAACATTCTACACATAGATATACATATATATATAAATCATATAATGTGCTTTACATTTTTGCAGCTCGTTAGATTGGCGACAGCATAAAGTTATTCATAGAAATCCAATTGTTGCTGTTGCTTTTGGTGCTCTTGTTGTCGGATCTATTTTGCCATAGAACTAAGTCATTGTTAGCCCGACTTTTTGTGTGTTGAATGTTTGGCTAGTTCGGCCACGCTGACTGGGCAAATTGTGTGTAAAACTTTTAATTGGATGCTCATTGTACAATTTGCTATATTTTTAAAATAGCACCATGAGTCGAATAGCAAAAGTTTTCCGATGTCATTAGAGTTCATTAGGCTTCTAAAACAAAATTAATGTGCGGCTAAACAGAAATAAATCAAATTAACTAAAGATATTTAGTTAACGAGAAACTGAGTAGAAATATTTAGAGTTGTGCTTTAATTCGATTATGATTTTAATAACTTGTGCGCACATAATTAAAATTAAGCCAATACCATCAAAAATCTCTCGGCTATTGCTATTTCTCTCTATATATGTATATGGTCTTGCTTATATTTTTAAAGCATAATTTATATCCATTATAATTTATACCGATAGTAAACTCAGCACTATCAATACAATGTAATTAATATTTGTGATAGAAACCAACATCGGCCCACACCTCCCACATGATTTGACCATTAGGCAAATTACAGCATTGAAAATATTTGGAATTACCAAAATTTGTCCAATTAGACGTGGCTTAAATGCGCCGGGTGGCTACAACATTTCCAGCGAGAAGTGTAAAATGCTAATTGCATATAATAGAACATTTCGAATTGAATCCCTAATTGCCTCTGACTACGCGGAATATTATTGGAGTAAATGCAGAGGGCATAAAATGATATTCATTCATAAAATATGAAAATGTAATTTTAGCAAGACAAATTGCCAAATGGAATTCCTACTAAGAACGCGTTTGCTAAAAAAAGATATCAGATGGCCAAATTGATTTAATTGGTTATATAATACCACCCCATTAGCCATATCCATTAGGCTGTGATGTTTGCCTCAACTTGACTTCACGGCCAGGTATCCTACACAGGTAACCTAAACTGCTATGCAGATGATGCCGCTGCTAAACGTTTGATCCTCTTTGATGAACTACCCCGACAGGCATACAAAAAAGCAACAACAATAATAGCACACACACACACACACAAAGAATAAAAACATCTATCTGCATTGCCATTTAAGCTCATAAACGGCTATCAGCTTACATTGCTTTCAAAACTTGAGACCGCCAGACATTTAATAATAAAGCAAAAAATACCCATTCAATGAACATTCGATACCCTAACCTACAAAGTTTGCACCTATTTATATTAAAAATTTCCTATTGTTACTTAAAAATATGAAAAATCTTATATTGGGAACTTTTATATTGCATTTTATAAAATATATTAAAGTTTAAATAAAAACTACAAATACAATTATAAAAAGTTTAATAATTTAATTAAAGCTTAAACGTTTGTCTGACTTGATCTATTTAGCTAAGGAAACCCTAAAAGTAGTTCTAAATTTATAATTCTTTAAGCATTTCTTAAGAATTTTTCTCCTCAATATTTTTTCGTCTTTTTTACTAAAATTAATATAAATATTTCTTTGATAGCTGCAGCTTTTATTTAAGCCTAATTATTGTTGACTTTAGTGATCAATAAATGCTCTGCTCCTATGTTTTTCCTACTTAAATGACAATTTACACCTAAATGCTAAAGCTAGACACAATATTCAACTTTTTAACTCTTATCTGTAAGCGATTCGAATCTTTTAATTGTAGTGTATCCCAGATACACATACACATACCCAAACACACACACACACTTACGCATATACATCTGCGAGATAAACTAAAACCTGTTCCTCGTACGTGAACCAGACATTGGGCCCAGCCTTAAAATGCAACAACAAAAAACCGTCCGAAGCTATCAGAAAAGTTTTATCAGAAAAAAAACCTAAAAAAAAAAGCTGAACTCTGGTCTGGGCCGAAGTTGGACGTTTAGGCCAGTTAGCTAATTTGTGCCAGACCATATTATGAATTAGCAGAGCCAGAGTGAAATAGCTGTCGTCTCTCTCTCTCTCTCTCTCTCTCTCTCTCTCTCTCACTGTTTCACTCGCACTCGCGGCCAAAATATCAACGATCTTTTGTGCACGAATTAACCTCAAATAGGCGTGAATAATGCGCGTTGATCTTTTTCGAAAATCAGCTGTGCCCCCCCATTGTCTTTTGGATTTGGGCTTTGAATCTCCAAAAAATGAAATGAGAAAAATAAAATGTTAAAAAAACCGCAGCACTAATCTGAAATTCATGTGCCCCATTGTTGGAGCGGATGGTACCACATTAAAGTGCCGCTGACACGCGTCTTCTGGCTTATGACATGTGCGGTTTTTTTTTTATGCCCCATGCCCCATGCCCCATGCCCCATGTCCCATGTGCCTTGCCCCTTGTTCCCCAGCCCGTAGATATCTGTCTTTCCTCATTGCCGGCTTCTTTTGCTTTTCGCCTGGATTGAGCATTTGCTTTTTTCTTTTTTTTTTTTTTTTTTTTTTTCTCAGATTTGCTGATAGTTTAATTGGTTTCGACTTGATATAGCTCTCTTTGTTCACATATTTCAGCCACTGGTTTTACGTTACGGATCGTTAGGATGATTATTAAGACATCACATGAACAGCATATTGATGGTAATTGGCACGACAGTCCAGACCATTTAAGAAGCTTTAATTGACCAGAGTGTTAATTGACGGAATTCCGAAGTAGGGACATAATATATAGAATACAATGTATATAATAAATATATATTCAACTTGGACCTGTACTGAAACTAGTTGCGAATCACAAGGCGAGCTACACAGTCAAGCATTAGGCGTGCATAAATTAAGATAAGAAACCTGAGCACATTTCGTAAATATCATTTACATTTGAACATTGGGCGAGTTCATAAATCAAAGAAAGTCGTTGATATTTCATTAGAAACACAATTTAAATTGATAAATTGACTAGCTACGAGGTAGAAGCTTGTGGTTTCACTGGAAACTCTCAGATAAAACGATCGTTTAGTTTCTTCAACCAATAAATCTTGTGTGAAAAAAAAAAAACAGTTAAGATTGCGAGCAGCCAATACAGTTAAAGAGGAACCAAAGCTAATAATCAGATATTATTTATTTCATTATGAATTTACTTTATTTTGTATTTCACCACAAGTCTGGATCAGGGTTTTCCAAGGGCTTCTCTCTCATCTTAATTTAACGACTCTGTATACATTATGTGTGGACATATCTCGCTGTGGATGTGTTTCGAATCCGACACACAATTAAATTGATTAAAGTGCGACACACCTTGTACGACAAGCAAACGCTTCGACAGCTAAATCAAACTGGGGCCATAAATTGTCGCGCGATCATAAACCAAATATATGCTAATAAAATGTCTAGAGAAAGATTAGAAAACCGAAACATTATGTACATAGGCTGCCGTTGAAATGAGAAGTTTTGATTTTTACGACCAATCAAATCCGGTTGCGTGTTTCTTTTTTTTAAGACCGTGCAGGACAAGTGTTTGCAGTTTCCTAATACAGCAATAAATTTGTAGTAAATATTGAAACCACAAAAACCGAAAGCGACGGATGGGAGGGCGAGCGAGCGAGAGAGAGAGAGTTGAACTTTGCTGTATGCGCAAGTATGTTAAAACAATAAAGAGAAAAACTTTATTTGTGGCCGGAAAAATAGAGAGGCGAAAAACAAAGCAATATCTTTATGGACTCATGCTCACGCATATTTCAAAGGGAGAAAAGAAATACTTCAACATTTTATGAGCCAGACCGATGTACTAAAAACAAACTCATAAATACATATAGTTTAACATTGGGTCAACAATTACGAAAACTTTTGCTCATAATTAATACGGAGCAGACAAAGCTCAAAGTTCCAGCAGTAAATAAATTCAATTATTTTCAAAAAAAAAAAAATAATAAAACAACAACAAAACACGTGCTGAAATTAAAATAAGCGGATACGCAATTGGAGACTTCAGCATTGTAATTTATTTTTTGTAACTTTGGATAATTACATCGCGCCGCTCCCCCATTTACAATGAAAACAACTCAAAATAACGTCAAAAATTAACACAAACAACAACAACAAACGTTCGCATTTAATGAATGTGATTTTTTTTTTACCAAGGCAATAATAATAAACAATATAAATAGAAATATACAACACGTTGTCCGGCTGAAGTTTACCGTCGTGGAAATTTGAATAAATGGAAATCGATGTGAATATAAAGAAGCCGTCCAAAGTTGTGGCACATACCTAATGAATATTCAGAGTAAGAGTGTTCAATTTTGTTTGTTGCTCTTGTGTTTCCGATAAGTTTTTAACACATTTTTGCTGCGCTACAGAGAACTGAATTTGAGGCATCTCGATTTCGAGTAGCAAGCGGCAAGTGATAAATTTTAAGCAAATAGAAATGGAAAGCCAAACAAATGCCAGCAGCTCGAGTGAAGAATATTCCAATATCATAAATGCAAACAAGTAAATAATTAATATATACATAGATGTAAAAGAAATATATTAGTTGAAATAATATATACTAGTAATAAAATATTTAGAAAATTTTAGTTGCCCTCAAATTTGCCTTCCCATTAAAAGCAGAGGTTGATCAGAAAATTAATACCAACTGCATTACCAACTAGCTGATACGCTTAAGAAATTGTTTACTTGAGTTATGCTTCAAAAATTAATTAATTAAAATGGGAAAAATCAGAGTAATTACGATAAACTCGCACTGCGTATAAAATATACGAGTAAAACTAGCTAGTAAGTCTCTAGCTTTTGTGGTATATGAGATCGTTACTCTGCCTCTTACATACATTTTCATACAAACAATATACCCTAAAATCTCATTTTCAATAAAGTTCCAGGGTATAAAAATGTGACAGCAAGATAACAAACTGGCACAGTTTCGCCGTTCGAGAATTCGCCACAGTAAAAATCATAATTTACAGCAACGTCACGCAAAAACTCATAATATGTAGAGATTGTTTTATATCTATAAAACATTATACTTAGCTCAGCTCTTGGGCCATTTCAAATCATATAGACAGCTGACACATTTCCAAATTGACATTCAGCCTAATGTATTCATAAATAGAGCATTCATTTGTGATATATCTAGTGCTTATCATCGGCAATCTTAAATGGGCTTAGCTCTAAACACATTTGTATTTCTTCTACCCTCAAATAAATCTGCATTTGAGAGCAAATGCAGTTCCACAAAAATGAAATTTGGACACGCAATGCACCCACGCGTTGCACGACTTTAATTTATTTTGCTACACTTTTCATTTGTCGTAACGCGTCGCTAATTAAGCTATTTTTGAAAAAAAAAAAATACATTTATATATATATATGTGTTTTGAATGTGTGCCTCAGCTGGGCGTGGCTCGTGTCTGCCATGTTGTCTCGCTAGAGAGGACAGAAAAAGAAGAAGAGGAAAAAGAACCACCACGACGAAGCATTCAAGATCGCGTGTTGCCCCAACTGGCAGCTGTGCCCAATTAATGTCACTTTGCTCACCATTTCAATTTGCTATGAGTGCTGCCTATGAGTATACACGAGTACAGTGGAACCCCCGCTAATGCACAATTTGCTTCAAATAGATAACCGCATTAGTTGGTCAACTAGAAAACATTCTTAGCTGAACTGAAGATAGGGAAATATAATTGTACTAGACCTATTCGCTCCAGCGAGATTTCACTGTACTCACATCATGATGTAGGCGTACAAAACATGACTGCAAATTAGCTAAATGAAATAAATATAGACCAATTTCGCTCACAATTTTTTGCAAGACGTGTAACCAAAATAGATTTCGTTGATAAGCATTGAGAATTTTGGCCAATTGATGTGTCAAACGATATAAATTCACAATTTTTTTTTATTTTTCTTTTGAGTTGACTGTGAACTCATTTTCCATAAAAAACGCACGCGCCTTCAAAGCTAAATATATATACACGAATGTATATACATATATACTCGCATATATATTTGGATACATGGCAGACGTTCGTGACTTTTATAATTATATAACAGAAATTTTTTGGGTTTATGGCGCAAATTAAGTTTGCAAAGATTATGTCAAGAGGAGAATATCCTTACTTTATTATGAATAGTTAAAAACCGGTATAACTAAGTTTAATACAATAAAATTATTACCAACTCATCTACGTATTTTCAGTTTGAAGTGATTTAAAAGGTGGTATCACAAAAAGTATATTTCACAGGCAATGATTTTATGTTTATAATTATCGATAATCATTTTCATAACTGATTATTAGGCTCATAAATTATAAATAAGCTCAAAATGACTTTTTTTAAATCTTGAGATAAGAAAATGAAAAATACAAATAACAAATCGATATGTATCAATTTAGCAATTTGTATCAATTATTAAGTAGTTATGGGATTACTTTTCTTAGTTTTTGCGATAAAAGCTTTTTTTTTCCAAAATTACTTGTGGGAGTTTCTTAAAGAATGTATAGATTGTATGTATAGTATATTTTGTATTTATATTTATATACTTATTTAATAATATTAGCTAATTTATGGAGAATATTAAGCCTCGACTGGAAAGAATATATTCAAGTCGTATAAAAAAGATTAAAAAAATAAAAGAAAACAATTTTAATGCCGCATGTGCGTCATAAAAGTGCATGAAACTGGCGCGCATTACGAAATTTATGAGCTCGTCTAATGAATTTATAGACGCTAATATTGGAGATGACCTGGCACGACGATCAATTGATAATATATGTATATGCATATATATTTATTTATATGTGCATATGTATTTGTGTAGCTGTAATGCGAGTGATGACCCGCTGAGTTTAGAATTTATGCGTTTCGGTGGCCGTCAAAAATGTTTGAATCTTTTTATATACTTGTCTGCCGAGACCCAGTGCCCTCTGCGCCGCAGGCTCCCCATCTTGTGTGCCTCACATTTTGAATGATTTTGACATATTTAAAGCTTATCGTAAAGAGCTGTCATGTCAACAGTTCATTACGAGATTATTTTTGATTGAGCAATGTGCGAAAGTCAACGTAATTTACATTTCTATGGAACTATATTGAAAGTTTTATGAAATCTGGATATTTTCTATAATTCAATTTATAAATATGAGCATTCACAGAGCTTTCACTGCATTTGGTCTAGTTTCTAGCGCCTTTTTAGTAAAGCTCTTCTGTATATTCCAAACAATCGAAAGTTTATGGCGCCCAATAGATCTTCGAACAAAGCAAAACAAAAAATAACAACAAAAAATTCATATAAACAAATTGTTCTCTCGTATAAAAATAAAAATGCGAGAATCACATTTCGATATGTGTAATCCGCTTGAGAAACACGGAGGCTAATAAATTCTTGACTTTAGCCAAAAACAAGTTCTCTTCTAATATTCGTTTCTTTTCTTTTTTTTTACTTTTTGGCGACACAACGTAAATTCCAAGAATTAATTATGGCATACACAAAAAATAAGTTTAACTAAATGCAAACATCAATATAAATTATGAATTTAACAGTTGCTAACTCATTTGCATTGGCGCCAAGCGGAGAGACAAGAGCAAAGCAAGAATAACAACAAATTTGAAAATTTATGGCGTTTGCGTCAGAGCAATTTGATAATAGATCGATAAACGATCGATAAACTTACCTGATCTTGACAGAAGTAGCCGAAGCCGATGATGCCCGCTATGGCTAAGAATAGGCAAAACAGAATAATTGTTCGTATTTTGGAGCGTGGTTCCATCTTCTTGATCTCATAAACTCCGCTGGGAAGCAATAAAGCAAAATCACTGTCGACTTGTACGGAAACGTTCTTATGCATATCCACGGGCATGTTCCATAGGCTCACGTCAATTGATCGTGTAATCTACAGCACGTCCAACACTCGTACAACATTCACGTGAGTAGGCCAAACAATGCCGCCCAGTCATTGTCTGATAAGACGCAGCGCCACCTATCGGTCACATTTGGTAGCACATATGCAGAGAGCAACAGGAATATGGATAATAATCGTGTGTATTTAGCTGTAAATATAAATAGAATATATTTATAATAGAAATATTTATAAAGAGCTTTATTTTAGTATTCTCTCGAATTTTTTCATTTTTTTTTTTTATTTTTTTATTAACAACAGACTTTGATTATACACGTTGCACATAACAATTTGTCTATCCTTATCTGTACTCGCGTCTTATGCCTCCATCAACAACAGCAAAAACAAACTAATCAATTAAATAAACAAGTCTTACGGGTTGATTTAAAAATCTGTAGCAAAAGTGAACTGATTTAGCAAAGCTGAACAGCAATAAAAAAAAATGATTACATTTCCAGTTTTTATTGCTTAAATTAAGAATTGATTTCATTTATGCATTGCGAGCAACGAATATGCATGAATTCTATATAGATTAAATAAAACTATTTCAACAGCAGCAATACTGGGCAATTAGCCAGTTCTATGCTAAAATAAAATCATAACAAAATTGACTTTTATGTAGTTTCAATATCTCAATTTCTCACAATATCTGTAAAACGATTTTCATCATTTAATTATATGATATTATATGGAAAAGAAAACTTGTTAATTTAAATAATTATGTAAATGCAATTTTACAGCATTTTCATTGATAATTTAATTTAAAATTTATATTAAACGCAAGAGTGAAAATAAGGGAATACACACAGGAGCAAATGTCTAATGGAAAAGCCGGCAACACTTTACTGTTTGTTAACACAAAGCGAATGCTCATACAAAATAAACGCCTTTCGATAAACAAATCAAACTAAGAATGTATAGGCGAAGTGTGGGCACAGATAATAAGCGTAAATCAAGCAACAACAAAATAATAATCATATATACAACAACGAAATTGGCACACTAAATATAGATGGAAACAGAGCCAGTCTGTTTGCCGCCCAGGCGACATCATCTACAGTGGGCTGCTCTCAATTTCCGCCAAATGTAAGTGTATGTGTGTGAGTGTGCGTGCATGTGTCGCGTGTGCATATGTGTGTGCAGATGTTTACGAATTGTTGGCTCTGCAGTTGTGCCAATAAACAGCAAGTAAATAAAATAAGTTGGCAGCATAGTGCTAACTGTAAATTGCAAAGAGAGCCGGCATATTAAAGCAATATTGGCCGCTGCATGCTGACCACACTCCAATTGGAATTTAATGGAAGTGCCATTACACTTTAAAAAGAAAGATTTTATTATGGGATAGTTTTAGAACTACTATCTTTAGCATTCAGCTTTAAAAATTTACCACATTCCTATAAGACTTTAATTGCAAAAGTAGCGCAACATACAAGCAACAGCATTTACATGGCAAATTAACCACATTCATATTAGCCACACATGCGTTTGCTCAATTGGAGTCATGCTAATAATTGCCAACTGCACAGTGGCTAAGGTGTTAATGTTACACGTGCCCATTTGGTTAACTAAGAAATTAGCAAGATTTAAATTACATACATCTAACTGAGACTGATGTCATAAGAGGCCACACGCTGTGCTCATTGCAGAGCGTGAACCAAAATAAACAAATAAGATAAAATGAACAATTTACTTATAAACATAGCCACGGCATGCACGCAGAGCACAAAACAAAAACAGAACAAGAAATCAAAGCAGAGACTGAGAAAACAGCTGTTCGCATTTTACATGCTGCAATAAAATAATTCATTTCACTTTGTCGCAAGGTTTAAATCACTTTTAAATGGACTTACTTTTGCCCGTCGCATTCAGCACGTTATTAAGTATTAACAATTGAATAATCAGCTTTGGTTTATTTATTTACATTTGTGTTTTGTACATTCTCACCGCTTGTACGCTCGTTTAGCACATCGTTTGCTTTGTGTCGTACATTCGCCTTGAACAAAACGCGAAACACTACAATCACTCGCGCATCATTTGCACAAAAATATTCTCACAGAGACACAAAACACTTTAATTACTTAACTCTAAAGGTATTTGCTTTAATTTTTAACAATTACACGCAAAATGTTTTAATATTTTATTATAACACGCGTAAATCTATCCAACACGTCCGTTTTCAGCAGCAGCGGCGAATAAACTAACCAAAAGGAAAACAAATATGCGTGCAGAGGGCTGCCAATCTGTTCCACTCACGCAGCTGTTATGTTAAATAGCAGCGTCGTGTTATTAAAAACAACTGTCAGTACTTTTCTGAGCTATCGATAACACTTGAACTAACAGTTGAACCTCACTTTGCCTATCTGGCAGCGTCAACACTGTGCGTTTTAAGTCGAAAAATAATTCAATTCCCGCCAAATTTGAAATGCGTATTTTGATGCTATTGAGCGCTGTCCTTGCAACTTTTTGCAACGCCAGCTACGATTATTATCGCCTGCCACGCTCCATCAAACCGCAACACTACAACCTGCGTATCATGACACACCTGGAGAGTCCCAAACGCCTCATCTTCACGGGCGATGTTGAAATACTGCTGCGCATTATCCAGTCCACCAACAATATCACACTGCATGCCGGAACCGGCTTAAATATTGCTGAATGCAACACAGGCGTACAACTTATGAAATACCATTGCAACGAGCTGATTGAGATCAAAAGTATGCAACGTCAGCCGACGTATAATTTCATAATATTGCACTTCGAGCAATATTTACAGCGTGGCCAACGTTATACGCTGCGGCTGCGCTTCTGGTCAAGATTAGGACAGAACATGGCTGGCTACTACGTTAGCTCGTATCAGGACAATGCAGACAACTGCTGCAAACAGTTTGTGACATCATATCCAATGCTTCACCAATGCAGTTATCCATTCTTTTCAGGTTCATGTCTGTGACGCAGTTTGAGCCGGCGGATGCGAGAAATGCCTTTCCCTGCTTCGATGAGCCCGAGTTCAAGGCCACCTTCAACATAACCCTGGGTCACCATGCCAAATACAATGCGCTTAGCAATATGCCTCTACTGGAGCGAATACCCATGTGAGTATATGGCGAATGTGGTGCCAGTGTAATGTGCTCTCTTCTAAGATTTGCAGATGCGAACGCCAGAATTGGCTGTGGAGCACATTCAGGCAAACGGAGGTCATGTCCACGTACCTGGTGGCCTACAGCGTCAACAACTTCGAGGGCTACGTCTCCCAGAATCACAAGAGTCGCGTTCACTTCACTACCTGGGCACGTGCCGCGGCCATTGAGCAGTGTCGCTATGCATCAGAGGTGGGGCCGAGGATTCTGAGCAAATTTGAGGACATGTTTGGCATCGAGTATCCGCTGCCCAAAATGGATCAGTTGGCTGTGCCGGACTTCAGTGCTGGCGCCATGGAAAACTGGGGTCTGATCACGTACCGGGAGGCGGCACTGTTCTATGCCGAGGACGCCTCCTCACAGGTGGACAAGCAGCATATAGCCAATATCATTGCCCATGAGCTGGCCCATCAGTGGTTTGGCAATCTGGTCACCATGGAATGGTGGAATGATCTATGGCTTAACGAGGGATTCGCCACATACATGGCCACGCTGGGCATAGAGAAACTGTGCTGCCAGTGGCATGCCTACGATGAGGACATGCTGGACAATGTGCTGGCCGTGCTCAATACGGATGCATACTGCCACACCCGGCCCATCCACCAAGAAGTCAGTCGGGCCAGCCAGATATCGGAGCTCTTCGATGCGATTACCTATCGCAAGGGTGCAGTCGTCATACGCATGATGCACATGTTCATTGGGGATGTGGCCTTCTTCAAGGGTCTCCACTGCTATTTACAAAAGCACGCCTATGCCAATGCCAGGCAGGAGGACTTGTGGCTGGCACTGACTGAGGCGGCACATGAATGCGGCAGCATGCCGCTCGATCTCCAGGTGCAGACTGTGATGAATACGTGGACGTTGCAGAAAGGCATACCCTTGGTCCAGGTGAAGCGGCAGTATCTCAAGAACACGGCAATAGTTACTCAGCAACGATTTCTGATCCTGCACGAGGATCACGCGTATATACGACCGGAACATCCTCTGGCTGAGAATACCTGCTGGTTTGTGCCAATTAGCTATGCCACCCAGAGCTCCTCCAATTTCATAGCCACCGAGCCGCAGACCTGGCTGCGCTGCACAGCACTAAACGAGCCTCTGTCGGTGCAGCTGCGACATCTGCCTGGCGACGATGAATGGCTGATCCTTAATGTCCAGGTGTCGACGCCCTATCGCATCAACTACGACAGCGACAACTGGGAACTGATCAGCAAGGCGCTGCACAGCAACGAATACCATCGCATCAACGTGATGAATCGCGCCCAATTATTGGATGATGCACTGGCTCTGGCCTGGACTGGCCTGATGTCCTATGAAATGTCCCTGGAGCTTCTGACCTATGTGAAGCAGGAGCACGAGTTTATGCCCTGGCGAGCAGCACTTGACCAGATCAATGCTATCTATCGCATTATTCGTCACACAGAAGACTTCGAGAAGTTTCAGGTGTGTCCAAATCCCTTTACTCTGCTCATCTCCTTAACAAGTCGCATCTCTAGCACTTTATGTATCATCTGCTGTCGCCCATTTACTGCCAGCTGGGAGGCATGCGGAACGATCGGAATAAGCTGCATCATGTGTCCCACAAGGCTTTGATTACCAAGTGGGCGTGTCGCCTGTCTCTGAAGGATTGCGTGGAACGCGCCCTCAATTATTACCATCGCTGGTTCATCTGCAGTGAGCCGGACAGCACGAATCCCGTGCCCATCAATCTGCGCCCCGTGGTCTACTGCACTGCCATGCGGCATGGCGATGGGGAGGACTGGACCTTCCTATGGCACAGATATCGCAACAGCTCGCTGGCCAGCGAGCAGCGTGTGATTCTGCTGGCCCTGACCTGCTCGCACAAAAAGGGTCTGCTGGAACGCTATCTGCGAATCATCTACCATGAGCAGTCCTTCATACGCAAACAGGATGCCTCGCTCATCTTCGGTGCCATGGTGCACACCGAAGTGGGCTCCCACGTGGCTAGAGATTTCTTTTTCAAAAAGTTCCAGCTGCTGCGCAAGTAGTAAGTGCTACGAATTTACTACAAATCCCGAATTCGTTAAGTTAAACGCAAACGGGTCAGATCCCACATTCCCTTAGTATCAATCTCACATTCCTTCTGGTCCTCTCTCACTCTCTTACTCGTACTCTCTCTTTCTTTCTCTCTCTTCCTCTCTCACTCTCCCTTTCCCCTTTCAATCTCACTGTCTCTTTCTCTCGCTCTCTCTCTCCCTCTCTTATCCCCTTCCTCTCCCTCTCTCACGTTCTCTCTCTCTTTCTCTTTGAAGCTATAATTCGAATACGCGAGAATTGATTGGACTGCTCAGCCTGATTGCCCAGCACAGCAGTTCCCAGGAGGACTACCAGCAGTTGAGGACATTCATCAATGGCCACCAGGTGCTGCTGCAGCAGAGCTCAACGCGCAGCCTGCTGCGCGTACTGGAGCAGGTGAAAGTGAATATGCGTTGGCGCCAGCAGAGGCTGCCCGAGTTCGGTCGACAGTTGGCCATGTGCAATTATTGTGAATGACTTTATTTGATTTATGCATAATTTAATTGTCGTATATTTCATTAGTATTAAACATTGAAAATGCCCCAAGGTAAGCGCTTAGATTAATCACAGTACACCACACCCGTTGCAATTAGTTAGCAGTGGCTGCACCACCTCCACCACCGCCACCGCCTGCACCACCTGAGAAGGCAGTGCTAGCATTGCCGGCACTGGCTGCAAAAAGTCTTCGCAGATTCTGCAGCATGCCCCAAAGCACAGTGCCCGCTGTGCCCAGCGTTTCGAGCAGATCGAAGCCCGTGCTATCGATGGCCTCCTCGCGATCCGCCTCCGTCTCGATGGCCGGCGAGGTGTTGTTACTGTGCGGATGCGGTGAATGATGCACTCCGCTGTGCCCGATCAGCCGGTGCGTGTTGTTGATCACGTGCGTGTTGTTCACCCCGCCGCCTCCCACTGTATTCACCAAGTGCTTGACCGGCTCCAGCACTGGTATGGCCAGCTTGATGCGATGCCACGCGTCTGGCTGCTCTGTGGAGCTTTCGTGCTGCTCACCGACCGACTCCATCAGGGTCAGTTCATCGTCCAGGGTATTGCGCTCGCTGTCCGGCGCATCATCCGTATCCAGGCTGTTGTTGCTGGGTCCTTGCAACTGCAGCAGGCTGCCGAAGAGCTGCTGCACATGTACCGAGTTGATGGCCTCCGCCTCGTTGCGCTCAAAGTCGAACTCTGCGTGCGGGGCGGGGCCGCGCTTGGAGTTCACAAAGCTCACAATGTGCTTGTTGCCTGTGCTTGTTGTGGGCGTGGTGGCGTCACCTGGAGGCGCAAGTGAGGGCAAGCTGCTGCTGCTGCCGCTGGACGCTGGCTTCGCCGTCGCCGTCAGCAGCCACACGAACTGCATAGAAATTTCATGAAAAGCTATTAATATTGGCTGCTTAATTACGGAGCCATAAGCATATTTTTTGTTTCCTTTCTGAATTCTAATTAGCCATTCCAAATGCGAGAACATTCGCATTTGGGCACACGCGACGCGCCTTAATTTGATGGCTTTGCTTCGCTTAGGAACATTCAAATGATTCCATTATGCCCTAGAAAATATATTCAAGGTCTTCAAGAGTGATAGCTAAAGAGCTCCAAATATGGGTTGGGTGCAAAAAAGAAATAAAAATAAAAATAAACAAACCAATATTACGTATACGTAGCAATGGACAAAAAAATTAAGTATACGCATGAATTGGCTAAAATGGAATTTGGCAACTAAAGTGCTTAAATATTCTATGTAACTTTTATTGAAAATCTGAAAAATTGATTTGGAAGTCTGTAATCTGTAATAATATTGTAAATAAGCCTTTGAAATATATTTCAGTATTCTAGTTGTTTTGATTGGGGTATATGTATAATAAACTTTATTTTTAAATGTTACAGGCATATCCGAGACCGTTGGGATATATTCATAATCCAACAAATCAAATGACCTAGCCTTAGCCCTATCGATCTGACTGTGTATTAAACTCGGATCCTCTATATGATATAGACATTATCATTTTAATTTTATCACACATATATATATGTGCAAAATAAATAAATACATACAAAAAACTGGAAAAATTTTAAATTATTTTTTGATCAAGTTTATACACAAGCTTTGATATATCACAAATATAATCTATCAGTTCTGAACTATGCAGTTGGCTATTTATACTCATTCACGAACTGAAATAAGTCAATTGGTTTTGTTTCATTATTCTTAAAGTTTCCATAATTTACACTAAGGCAATATTTCAATTTCTTTGAGCACTCTAACATATTTTGTTTTTTCAGAAATTTCAGGGCCAATGTGCCAAGAAATATTTAAATTGAAATAATAATAAATAAAAACGGTCTACTGAATGTCAAAACCTGCATTTGGCAAATTTTATATATCACAAATTTAATATAATTTCTTGGGTTTTTTTCATTTATCACGCGCTTACATGCAGAGCAACCAGCAAACATATGGTACTATATGTGCAGCTGGACAATCGCGACATTGTCAATGTTATATACTCTATAATTATATAAATCGGATTGCAATTGAAAACACCAGCGAAGTGCTTACAACGACAACTGAGCACTGACTGACTGATTGACCGAAGTGGGCCTGGTTGAGGCGGCCCAAAAGTAAAAATAAATAAATCTGAAGGTAGCCAATAAACAAATAATTAATATGCAAGAAGTGTGCCAACAATTGTTGTACCTAAAATTGAATTTAATATGTTTTAAAGAGCTGCATAGCTAATGCCATCAAAATCGAGAACGGTTTTATGCTGTCTCTCGCCCTCTCTCTCCTTCGCCACCCGCCCCTCACCTCTGTCTCCTGTCAATGATATAGAATAGTTTCATAAATTTCGGACTGCTTCACATCGTAGTGGGCGTATTTTGGATTAGTTAAAAGAAATTGTTAAACAATTTGTATAGTAGTATATTTATTCTTCACATACATCTCTTCGAGAAAACATCAAAAATAAAAAAAATTTTTTTTCAATAAAACAATACACACAAACTATTTTCGAAATTCCAAATTTATTCTGTAATGTTCTGATCACATAGATAATACATAGTAATTTCAAGGCTTTACAGCTTTCGCCAAAGTGTTGGTAAATGTTTAGTACACATCAATCGCATGCAATATTGTTCGTTTCGCCGCCAGACATAATTTCTCAGATAGTTAATCCGAAGAATGCGCATCTTCGGCAAAATGACACATTTACTGCACGTAAGTAAATAATATAATGTAATTTTGATTGCCAACACACAGGGGGATACCTTGGAGGTGAATTAACCTTATATACTATGTCAGTAGTAGCTGATACGAAAGCTGCATTTGCTACTTCGAATTTCTTATAATATATAATAGTCCTTTTGATTCTCAGCATATGCCAAAATATAAGTACATACATATAAATATCTACATATTTACCATATGTATATACCGTAAGGGTATATGTATATAAATATCTCAATATAAGATGATTTATATAGAAAGATATTTGTATATAATATATCCGTAAAGTTGAATAGGCTCATGGATATATGAATATATATATATATTTTAAGTAGTTTTCAATATTTTTTTTATATACACATATAGTATGGTAGCCCTATAGATTGACAGCACTAGTAAGTAAAGAAACTAAACTCAAAATACAAAATACACATCGTAGTAGGCTTTGGGAGTTTATTTTGAACTAGTCACATAAATTGGAGTAATTCCTCAGTCAGCTTCTATACGTCAACTGATAAACATTACTTTTTTTTCGTTTTGTCGTGAATTTTTCTTGATCAAAATTAAACGTGTAGCCCCCCATTTATTGATTTAACAAAATTCTAAATTAATCGGTGAAGAAAAAAAAAAAGTATTGAAAAAGCATATATTTTACACGTATGGCGACATATCTTTCGCAGATCTCCCGATGTTTAAGCTATCATGCGCCCATCTGTCGACCGCACCGACTGCTCCATGGTAGCTGCAAGCAATGGAAAAAGATCTGCTCGAAGTGCGTCTGTTGGCATCCAACACCGTCACATTTAATTGAAATGCTGCCATCACTACCCACCATGATACACGTTCAGCTGTATTCGCAGCGTTCATCGAGTGTCTTTACCCCCCACACGAATGTCGATATGCTACGCAAGCGTATTAGTTTCAGTGGAACGCCATCCGAGAGCAGCGAGGTAGCAGAGGCGACGGCGCCCAATGTGGTGCCAGTCGGCATCATAATGCCCGAGTCCAAGGAGGGCAAGCAATTGAAGATCGTTATTGTGCCGCTAGATTTGGCCAATCAGGATATCGAAAGTCTGCGCAATACCCTCGAGGCACTCAATCAACTTCGCATGCATGCCAGCGAGATAGACGCTTTCACCAACAGCATGATCGAGGACCTTAACAAGGATGAGGCGGCACTGTCTGCCAAAGAGACACCAACAGCCATCGAGGAGCCAGCGGAAGATAAACGCAAAGTTAGCTACTTTGAGGGATATGTGGAGGGTGTCGATAGTGGATTCAGCGAAGATTCAGCCAATGCTGTTGCCATCAAAGCAACTGATACTCGAAAGGCTACAGGCAAAGCCAGCGATTCTCAAAATATGGGAAACACCACGACAAACACGGCGGACGAGGCCTCTATTCAGGCAGCTGAGCTCAGGCAGCTAGCAAACGAAGCAGTCGATATGACAGCGATCGCTCAAGCAGATAATGCAGCAACCTGTGCGGCGGCTTCGCCCGAGGCAGATATTGCACCAATGACACCTGCGCCGTACAAGCCGTCCATCCCATCAGCACCAAACCAAACGCCAGCATCACCAAACACCAAGCCTGGCTCGCCACCTCAGACACTGCCACAGACGATGCCCCTCGGCGATCCGAAGGAGCTGCAAATTAGTGCCACCAATGCGAATGTCGCGCAGGCCGATTCAGAGGAGATGACTAGGGATGATCCCCATGTGGATCAAATAAGTATCGAAGTGCCGGATGCATTGGGTCAGCGATTGAATGATATGGCCATTGCTTCCATGCATTTGTCCTTTGAAATGGATATGACAAATGTGCGCGATGCCATACTAAACGGTGAACTGGCCCACAAGCCTGAGCCCACACTAGGCAGGGATGCCATGGTTTTTCTGGAAACCAAGGTAGAGGCCGATCCCGAGAATGCGCCGCAGAACACAGTGCCATTGCGGTTCAATGCTTTGATCAAGGGCATGGTTCAGATCGATGCCGACAAACTGGATCCAAGCCATTTGAGCGATGAGCAACTGCCGGAATATAATGATACGGTTACCTCAATTGCCGCAAGCATCTGCAGTACGGCACTGCAGCGTGGATTTGCATCTGAAGCAGGACTTGCTGTCGAACAGCAAGAGCAACAACAGCCACTAGATCAACAAGAGCAACCACAGCCGGCAGATCAACTAGAACAACCACAGCCACTAGATCAACAAGAACTACAACTACAACAACATCAGCAGCAGCAGCTGCAGCAGCAACAGCAGCAGCAGGTGCCGTCGAGGATGATCCAGTATGCTGACTCGCCTGTAAGTACAGACGAGTCCAAGGAGATAGTTGCACCCATGCATGCTGGGGGCCAGATAGCGACCCATGCTGGTCGCAAGGCATTGAAACGTAGCCAGGAGATGAAACGCATGAAGCAACAACATACTGTGCCAACAATGAGTGCAGTGGCGGAGCCCATCATTGATGATCAAGCAGCGGTCGCTAGTCCACAGTTAAAGGATGGCTGCAAGCATCCCATTATAAAGAAAAAGAAGAAATGCCCTAAGAAATGCCCGCTGCTCGATGACCCCTGCAAGGATGACAAATGCAAGCGTCCGCAGCCAAAAAAGCCAGAAAAGAAGGCAGAGAGCACGACTGAAATCACAGCTAGTGCTGGCAAAAAGGATCAATGTGGCAAGAAAGGTGCTGGCAAAGGAGGTAAGGACGACAAAAAAAAAGATCCCTGCGCTAAGTTCAAAAAGGGAGGCGATAAAGGTGGTGACAAAAAGGGAGGTAAAGATGATAAGAAGGGATGCGGTGGCAAAAAGGACGGAAAAGGCGGGGCCGGCGACAAAAAGGACCCTTGCGCCAAATTCAAGAAAGGTGCCAAAGGTGGGGATAAGAAAAAGGACCCTTGCGCCAAGAAGGGAGCAGCAGGTGGGAAAGATAAGAAAAAGGATCCTTGCGCCAAAAAGGGAGGAGCTGGCGGAAAGGATAAAAAAGATCCTTGCGCCAAGAAAGGAGCAGCAGGCGGCGATAAGAAAAAAGATCCTTGCGCTAAGAAGGGTGGAGCAGGTGGCGACAAGAAGAAAGATCCTTGCGCCAAGAAAGGAGGAGCAGGTGGCAAGGATAAAAAAGATCCTTGCGCCGTATTCAAGAAGAACGCCAAGGGTGGTGATAAGAAAAAGGACCCTTGCAAAAAGGGCGGTGATAAAAAGGACGCAAAAGGAGGCAAAGGCGGTGGTAAAGGCGACAAAAAGGACCCCTGTGCCAAATTCAAGAAGGGTAGCGGCGGCAAAGGCGATGGAAAGGATAAGAAAGATCCCTGCAAGAAGAAGTACTCAACGTACACTAGTCCCGTTTCCAAGTTCTATCATCCCAATGGCTCCCATTTTCACTTCACCCGCAATCCCAAACGTTTCCTATCATCCCTCCAATTGAATGGCCCAAAAACTGTCGCCACGAAGAGTGCTTCCAAATTCTTATTGAAACTGCGACCCTGCTTTAAGACCTACACTACCCGAGTGCGTCGCAGCTACCTCAGCAGGCAAGCAAAGCTTTCCAACTGCTCTCTAAGCAAACAGGCGAACACCTCTTCAATTACACCTGCCAGGTTTCGTGTGTACTCGACTCTAGTGCGTCGTCATTACGATGGAATGCCCTCGCCAGCACAGATGACTGCCTGGGGTATTACGTCGAAGAGTGCGCGAAACCAGATCCAGCGTGGATACAGCAAAAAATCCAAAAAGAAGAAGGCTGCGGATGGCAAGTGTAATGCACTGCAAAGTAAAGGCGGGCCAAGGGATCGCAAGCATATTAAGGCGCGCACGAGTCTACGCACCGATTGCTATGATCCAAATGATGACGGATGTCCCGTAAACCGCTGCACTAGTGTTTGTGACACGGTCAAAGTGCCGCGCAAGAAATGTGAGAGGGGACAGAAACCACCAAAGCCGAAAGTGCCCAAAAAACCGAAGAAGAAACTCCCCGCCATTTGCATGGTCGGTAAAAAGAGCAAAGGCAAAAAGGGCAAAGGTGCGTACGACTAAATATTTATATTCATTTAGAATCCAGCATAACTAACACTGCTCTATAATTGTGTCCTAAGGTAGAAAGAAATAAACTTCTAGCCGCGGGCCAAGTATTCCATAATCAAATGCGTATGGTTTCCACAAGGCGATTCATCAGCCAGGCTCAACACTCTCCGATTACTAAGGAAGAGCCCGGCGAGGATGATTTGTCCACAATGGAGGTGATACGCATACCTGCACCATATCAGATAAGTAGAGAGCGCCAACCACAACCGGATGTCAGACCTTTTGGTAAGTTGGACCAGCCTCACTAATTCACATGCCACTCTGTCAACCCGTCCAATAGATGTGCTCATTGACATCGGCTCTGTAGCGCTTACTGGCTCAGACATACATGTCTATGAGAATGCGAATAAGAGTATGGAGGGAATGACCTTGGGACATGATGCCACTGGCTTTGTGGAGAAGGTTGGCAGCTGTGTCAAGCATTTGCATGTGGGTGATCGTGTTGTCGTTGAATCGGCCCTGTCCTGTGGAATTTGTGATTACTGCAAACGCGGCTTGTATAACATCTGTGCCGATCTAATGTATAACGGCTTCTTGGCCACACATCAAACGCATCCAGCAGACCTTTGCCATCGCTTGCCAGACTCCACCAGCTTGGAGGAGGGCACCCTGACCCAAACTTTGGCGATGGGCTGTCAGGCCTGTTTCAAAGCCCAAGTATCGCCCACAAGCAATATACTAATCATTGGGTCAACCCCCACGGCTGTGGCGGCTGCACTATGCGCCAGAGCGATTGGCGCTCGGAAGGTAACCATTGCTGGGAGCATGCGCTCGTCGCTGAAAATGATTGACTGTGATTTTGGCTTCAAGACCATCTATTTTGACTCGAACGCACTATTCGGAGAGGTGCTCGAGGATGTGTATAGCAAATTCCAGGAGTGGCCCAACTGCGCCATCAACTGCGCCATCTCACCGATGACCATGAACCTGGCCGTAATGGCATTACAACCATGCAGCGCATGCATCCTGACAGAATGCGAGTCAGAATGCGCCAGCTTCAATGCTCTAGACATACTAATGAAAAACATACGACTTATACCAAGCTTTCGCTCTGCCAATATGTAAGCACACAATATACATGCATATATATTGATCATTCACACAATTTATCCATAATGCTGCCTGCACAGGTATCCAACGGCATTACAACTAATTAAATCTGGTCGCGCACCGATGCACAAATTCATTGCAAGAACCTTCTCATGGAGCATGTTAGAGGAAGCGTTTAAGAGTGCACAACACGAGTCAAACATTGGCTTACGGAAAATAATCGTTAATAATACAGAAGAGATTAACATTGGGGGACTGTTCAAAAAAAAATTAAAATATCACTATTAAAGATCAAATTTGAGTAGATAAATTTTTTTGTTCGAGTATCCTTTGCTGTATAAAAAGAAGGCTTTGTAATTAAAAAAAAAAAAAATTAAAGCATCATTTTTTTTTTAATAGAATTTGCTTTGAAACACTGTTTTTTAATTGATGCATGTTTTCAAAATACACATTTTAACATTTTTGTTTGTTTCTCAGCATCTATGAATCTCTCTCATTATAGACTATTTAACGACCTTCGCTCGTCAGTTTATACATGTATAAAAATTATTGTACTTCGCTGCTTACAACAAACTATTTTACAAATTTACATACACAAGAACTAAATATTGAGTCGTGCATTTAAATTGTATGCTAAGGAAGGAATCGAATGTACACACGAACAAATATATAAAACGTAAATTAATAATAAGAATCAAACATAACATAAACGTAACATAATCATTAGCATCATACTGCACTTAGTTCGCTGCAAGCTCCAGAAACATATGTGCTCGCATGTGGATATTGAGTATAAATAATAAAGTTTGTTCTCCGTTTAGAGCTAAAAACTAATCAATATGCAAAGATATGTATTTAGGTATGTACGAGTGCAACTGTGTGTGTGTGTGTGTGACTAATTCTGGATTGCATCTGGTTTCAATCTCTCAGTTATTAACATGTAATTCTTGTTCCCTTTTGGTTTTGGTTGCACTTATTGTTCAACTACTTGCGCGTGTAAATCAAAAAGCAGTTGAATTTGGCTAGATCAAAACGCTTACGCTATAAAGTAAGTTATGATAACAAATATATATATATATAATTATAGTATAGAATCGTCAGTTTCAAAAAAGTAGCTAATCTCGACGCTGCGGTCAAGCATTCATTTATGAAGGTAGTTTGTCTTTTGGTGTTTTTTCATTTCTTCACATTACATTCATTAAACTTGTTTGCAAAAAGTAATATTATTCGCAAATTTGCTGTACCCGGCTCAATTTCTAATTATCATGAATTTGCATTTCCAGCTCGACATCCGAGAGATTAATTTCGCGCATCGAATTGATGTACATGTAGCGCGATGTGTAGATATATAGCCAACGGAACCATTTCATTTGAGACCGATGCTCCATCATGGCGCTTCTGACTACTGATGCCTCTTTCCAGCTGAGTACACACCTGTAAGGCAAGACACATTAGAACATATCTCATTGCAAACGGTAACGCAATACATACCAATGCGTGGACATGAAGCATGTGCACAGAAAATCGAAGAGGGATAAATATTTTCGTACCAAATTGATCGAGTCTAGCGTATAAAACTTACAGGCTGATATTTGGCCCATAAAAAAAAATATATATATACAAAGTTTATAAAAAATGATCGCAACTATAATTAGAAAACGTAACGCTGACAAAAACAGCAACATCAACAAACGCAGCTACAATTAACATGACAATTAACATGTGCAATGCGGTCTGTAGACTGTTTTGTTTCTATTGCTGGCGCTGCCAGCCAACCCGTGACTCACCCTTAGGCAATAAATTGGCTAAACACAAAGAGGCGGCCGCATAATACACAGCACAATGATTGGGATGCGAGCTGACCCCATCACGATCGAAGGTGAATATCGCTTTTATATCAAGACTCTCAACGGTATGCAATATAAAGCTGGCAACCGCATCCGGTCGCCATTCAACATTCGGATCATCTGGCAAATTGGTGGCATTCACCAATATAATATTCGATTCAGCAATGCCAAGACGTTTACATGCCCGAAATAGCTCCTCTCGACGCGACTGCGCCTGTTGCTCGTAGTTTCCTAAATTGAACACCGTTAATTAACTTTTATTACAGGTAAGGGATGTGGACTGTTGTTAATTGCTTACCATTCGACAGGCATAACACGTACACCTGACAGCCATCACGCTGCGTCAGCGAGTAGATCAGCGGACCAAAGAACATGCATTCGTCATCCGGGTGTGCGATGACCAAAAGTACTCGGCCCATTAACGCAGCATTGGGCAGATGAACGCTACGTAATCGTAGACCTTTTTGTAGGGTATTTCGCAACCCTTTCGCTGTGTTGTCTCCGGTGCCATCGTGCTGTTGCAGATGATGCTCCTGCTGGTTCTGCTTTGCGCCTGTCACGCCTGACACCGACAGCCATAGGGTCAACTTGTATAGGCCTAGGCATACTAGAAAGTATACCGCACATGCAATCAGTATATGCTCCAGTGCTTCGGCCGATGTGGACTTGATGCGGCAATAGATAGCTTGAGGGGTGAGCTGTTCCAGGCGTACTTCGGCGAATGGGAGTGTAATAGTCTCGTATATTCGACTAGCGTTTATAATGTTGGCCAAGTATTCCCTTAGCCAGTTCAATTTCATTTCATTGCGTTTGCTGCTTTTGTGCTGATTTTCGTTTGGCAAAATTCTTCACCAAAAATGGACATAAATTTAAAAAAAAGTATTTCTGTTGATTCAGTTGACTTGCGATTAAAATAATTTGATAAGACTAGACTAAAATATGAACACGGAAAATAATCCAACTTATTGTGTAATTTAATACTTTAAACGGCTCCGTAATCTACGCGGCAGCACTAAAAAATCGCATTTTATTTCTGCGCTGCGTGTTTTTTGACGGGGGCAACAACTAGGGATGTGCGCGTGAAGTGCCAGTACGCTGATATCGTGCACAATACGAATGATCTGATTATTATTTGTCACGAGTTCGTTGAAATTGAACAGAGATGTGTCATTTATCAATTAGTTTTTACGAGGGTTTCCACCGGCTGGTACAAATAAAAGTTTCCGATAATGCACAAGCTGCATGACTGCGAAAAGTCGGATATCGTTGATCCATTTCGCGATGAAAGTTTTTCGAGATGAGCAGGAAACAGCTGTGCTGTCATCGACTAAAAGGATTATGAGCCTAGTATTTTGGCTTGAACTAAATTATCTGTATTTATTTGAATGGTTGCTATTCTATTTACAGAGGGACAGAGAATCTTCATACCAACTTAGTTCAACGCAAATCGTAAACAGTCTTTTTAAGACAAATTAATAAAAATACTACGACGGGAATTGGTTCAATCGATTCAAATTGCTCATACCAAAAGGTTTCCGATAGGCCACATGTATAATACAAGCTCGTGTTGGAGTGCTATTGCTGTTAAACGACTTTTCGTAATTGTGCCGCCAGTAGTTTTGCAGCTTAAGTTTCTATTTGCATATATGTACCAAAATGCAATACAATTACGTTGAGACCGCAAGTAAAGTAAAATCAAATGATAAAACACAGCTCCAGTTCATATAAGCTTTCTTTACCAGCCAACGGTAGATAAAACGAAAATTTGACAACGGTGTAATCTTATTGTCATCCCCAGCTGTCTTGTCGCAGCTGTTCAATGTGTTTTCGATAGGCGATAGTCCGCAGATAAAAAGTTCACAACAACAAATGTATCGCTTCTCATGCACCTCTAGTGCCGAATTTATGAAGAGGCAGCAAAGTTTTTTTATTCAACAAAAATTAATAGTTAATAATTTGTACAATTGTTTCATCGTCTGTATTTTGTATACCTTAACCTGCTGTAAGAATACCCACTAGAGTGGTTTGTATTCTGCCCAACACAGCGGACATCGCAACATACCGGGTTTAATTCAAGCGGCGTTTGGAAGATAAAAAATCAAAGCAAGCGTGTTGCTTGAGGCCCGCTGTAATTAGGTTAAAAGTGGCAACGATTGGCAGTAGCAGCAGAAGCATCAGCAACGTGAGGTGCGTGTGTCGTTGGTTAGAGTGAGCCGCCTGCAAATCAACCATGGCACACCAGCAGCAGGCCATGGATACGGCGCTGTTCGAACGTCGACTGCGACCGGTCTACGGTAAGTCCAATTAATGTATATACACCGTTAATATATATTATAGTTTCCTTTATGCCAATTCATAGACAATCTTGAAGTGGGAAACAACCGCAAAGCGCTACAGGAATCAGAAAAATTGCTACGCAAACATCCAAATTTACTTTGCGCACGTGCTCTCAAGGTAAATGCAATTGCGAAATAAAAAGATTTTAACTTAAACTGATAAATAAATCCTTGATTTTTCTACATATTTATAGGGCTTATCACTTCTACGTCTGGGACGCTATGAAGAGAGCCATAGTTGCCTACAATCCGTAGCCGAAGAAAAGCCCGTGGACGATTCCACATTGCAGGTGCTCTCTTTCTGCTATCGTGAAATGGAACAACGTAAGATATAGAGGGTGATACAGTGAAAGAGACAGATACAGAGACACATAGCTATAGACCATGGCGACGGTTTCATATTTATAAGTATATTTCTTGGCACGCGCCCACGGTCGAGCGCGGTCGAGCAATTAAAATTGCCTGCGCACTCGCTTTCATTTGCACAGAAATTAGCTCCTCCACTTAGGTATTGGCGGGGTAGTAAGCTGAACGTGGGGTAGAGAATGTGCGACTGTAGCGCGTGCCAAAAAATCAAACAGATTTTTAGCATGTATGTGTGCATTGAACGCACTCTACCCATAAGTTGAGTAAAACGGTGCTATGCAAATAGACAAGCGCACCATCCACCTGTCCGTTTGTAGAAACCTGTCAATCATTATCAGCTAAAAATGTTGTTTTTCATTTTATTGTGCTGCTGGTATATTTACGGGGCTGGCCCTTCGCATTATTAAGCCAATGAACTAAAATTAATTTTCTTGATATTGTAGTGGACAAAATAGTTGAACTCTATCAGCATGCTGTCAAACTGAATCCAGGCAACGAGGAACTGCTGGCACATTTATTTGTATCTCATGTGCGCGTGGAGGATTACAAGGCACAGCAGGCTGTTGCCCTTCAGCTGTACAAGGCACAGCCAAAGAATGCCTATTACTTTTGGTCCGTGATCAGCGTGGTATTCCAAGGCATCCGTGGCCCCGAATCCTGCATACCTGAGAAACGTAACCTTTATCTGGCATTAGCGCAGCGGATGGTTGACAAGCACATCAAGGAGGGCAAGCTGGAGACGGAGCAGGAGGCATTCCTCTATTTGCACATATTAAAGTTGCAAAACAAGTACCAGGACGCCTGGGAGTTTCTTACCGGCGAACTGTGCGCTAAATTATATCCTGGTGCTCCCGTTAGCATGAAATTTGAGCTGCTCAAGAAGTTGGGCAATTGGCTGGAACTAAATAAGCTGCTGCAAGAGCTTCTCGATGCCGAGTAAGTGCTAATTGTGACATTTGATGTCTATAAATATAAAATATGAAATCTTCATTAGTCGAGATCGCTGGGATTACTATAAGGAGTATCTGCAAAGCTGTTTCGAACTTCTAAAGCAGCAACCGCCGGAGCAGCAGGAGCCAGCATACTCGCTGAAAACTTGTCATGACTTTCTATTGCAGATAATTAAGTCGTCGACGCGCAAGACGCGTGGTCCTTATTTGGCGCGTCTAGAGCTGCATCAGCGCATGCGTGCCCATCAGCTGCCTGCAGAGGAGCTAGTCGGTGACTTTGACGAGCTGGTCATTGAGTATTTTCACCTGTTTGGCGATAAGTCTTGCTGCACCCACGATATAGCACTGTTTTTACCCTCAATAAGCATGGAGCAACGACAATCTTTAGCCAGTAAACTGCTAGCGGAAAGCGGCGTTAGCTCAAGCTCCTTACCGCAGAACGTTAGTAATATTACTGGATTAATCTAACTTATTTTAATTCATTCATGTTTGCTTGCAGAAGGAACACATGCAGAAGCATATTTGTGCTTTGCAAATTTCTCGCATGTGCGGCGCTCACATTGAGCTGTCCACAGATCATTTGATCGCCTTTTATACGGCACTTAAGCTACACTATGAACATGGGCACAGTACGTTTGGTAAGGAACTGCTGTCTACGGAAATGGGACCCTCGGATCCGTATGCACTTCTTGCTGCAAATGTAATGTACGATGTGTCAAAGCGGGAGAGTAAATCGGATTATTTATTTGAGGCGCTTTGCCTGCTGCAATATGTGCTACGTAACAGCACTAGCAATTTTCATGTGAAACTGCTCAGCTTGAAAATCTATCACATGTTTGGGTGTATGGTCGGTGCTCAGGAAATGTATGACTATTTAGACATCAAACAAATTCAGCTGGACTCAATGGGTTATGTGCACTGTAATCTTTTGCCCCTTTCCGGTCGCTTTTCGGGCGTTCGTAATTGCTACGATACCACATTGAAGTTCTTCACAAATAGCTATAAGGAGCGTTTGGAATATATTTCGTTAACTTATCGCTTCTGTACATTCTCGAAGATGGAGGAATTTATGAACTTTAAGGAACGCCTGACAAATAGTTTAATGTATGTGGCCTGCTCGGTGGAGGCGCAACTGTGCGATATAGTTTGCTTTTATGGAAGCATTCAACAAAATCTGTCAGCCTATGTGGCAATGAGCATAGAACCCGCTGACGATCGTATTTCGTGGAACGAGCTAAGCGATAATCGAGACTTACAGGCCATTATTCGCTGGGATCCCTTGCATGTAGATGATACGGAAGCTGAGCGAAAGGAATCATTTGAGCAGGAGATTGAGGTGCTGCAAATTCGCTCACTACTTCTTCGCTTATTCGCCTCATTCATTGACCTTTATCATGCACCACAAGGTGCCAAAGTGGCCATGTCAAATGATAAGACGAGAACTCCAACACCGGGCGACGACATAGCTACAGTGGAGCTATTACGCACATCATGGACAGGCCTCTTCCAGCGTCTTCGGCTGATGAACTATAAACCGCTATCGCAAAATTTTCTAGTCAATTTGCTGCCGACGCGTCTTCATTTACTGCTCAAGCTGCCTTATGAGAGTTTCTTCGATGACTTAGCGCAGCTGGTGATGGATTTGTACAGCGGAGCATCGCAACTGGCACTGCAGTGCAAAAAGGTTAGCGAGAATGTGGTTTCTGTTATGGAGCTGTGCGTGCAGACAATAACGGAGAGCAATGAGTGGAATGGCATGGATGGTCTATGGAAGCGTCGCGAGCACCAGCAAAAGGTGGCGGCCAGCTTGGAGGTAAGCATATTCGTTAACTTATTTTCAAATAACTTGACTTATCTCAAATTTTATATAAATTCGCAGATACTTTCACTTTATGCCTTCCTATTATCGGTGCTGAATGACAAGCTGCAATGCAGTGCAAAGACAAAAGCAAAAAAAAAAACATCGGGTGATAACAAAACACAGGAGCCGATTAGTGAGAAAGAGCGTAGTCAAATGCTCCAAGAGCTAATGCGTCAATTGAAGCATAAATTGGAGGCCTGTGATGCAGCCATACGTAAGTTGACGAATGCATCATTACAACATAGCATATCGAACTGAAAACGTTTTCCTGCAGGCATATGGAAACCGCCTACTCTGCCACGTGAACTTAGCTCATTCATGGCCGATATGTCACTTAAACCGGAAGTGGAGGCCACGTTAATTGGCGACGTTTCCGCCACATTTAAGGAGTCCCATGAACTGATGATCACCGAGTTGCGCAATCTGCTAAAAGACAAAATACGCATGGTTGGCAAATAGGTTTCACAAACAACTGACTTTGCTGTGCAAAGTCTTCGTTTATCTTCCCAACTGCTATAAATCATTTCAATCATCTGATACAGCCCAACTCAGTTTGTTATTTAATATTTTAAAGGCAATTTATATATGCCACGTTCGCTAATCCTAGCTCCACTCTGTCACCTACTTACAATCACCAATCAAATTAGATTATTGTGCACTTTTTGAATTACATATTTTCGGCATTTTTGTACAACAGATAAGACGTTGTAATCTTGTAACGTTCTTGGTTAACAAGGAGACCGAGAGCGCTACATAGGTTGAAATAAATGAAGATTAAATCATGTAAATTTACATCCTTTTAAATACGACTAACATAAACATATTCTGATGTTCCACAGAGGAGGCCACTTATTTAGTATAGTCCAATATATTCACAACCAATGAGTCGAAATATAGCTTCTACTACTACTGCTCATACTAATTACTGTAAGAGAAATATTTTAGGGCTTTTCATCTTCGCTCTCAAATGCTATCCAGCTTTTCCAATTTTTTTTAAATTGCACACTTCTAACACCTCTCAGCCATTTTCTGCAGCTACATTGGTGATGGCTTTGAGAGTTTGTAAATAGGCCGCGGCACGGGGATCGTTGATATGCTGTTGTGTCTGTAAGTGGGCAACCAGATTGTGATTGCGTGCAAAGCTTTTGTTACATAGTCTGCACAGATGTGGCTTCTCTCCGGTATGCGTTTTGTAGTGCACCTTGAGCACATTGGCATATGTGAAAGACTTTCCACACAAGTCGCATGAATAGGGTCGTTCATTGCGATGGGTGCTATAAGTAAAGTAGACACTTTAGATGACACATATATGTTCAGCATGGTCACCTACCGTTCATGCTTGACCAAAGACGTACGATCCGTGAAGCTGCGCTGACAGTATTCGCAACTATACGGTCGGGCGCCTGTGTGCTGGCGTATATGGCGCATTAGCTGGTAGTTTACGTGAAAAGACTTTTTGCAGACTCTTACCAGAAATAAAGACGGCTTTTAATAAAGCATTTGCGTTAAAGGTTTCATGTACATCAACTCACTCGCATTCATATGGTCGGTCATTGTTGTGGCGTCGCATGTGCGTGTCCAGCGTGCTCTTGCGTGGATAGCTATTACCACAAACGTTACACACATGTGATTTGGATGCAGCAACAGGCGTGGTTACCACATCTTCAGTTGGCACCAGTATGATATTTGCTTCATCTTGAGCAGCAGGAGGTTCCACAATTATTTCATCATTGCACCAAATACCTTCTTCCAGTACCTCAACTTCCACATCCTCGTATGTCTGTGTGGATGGTGTTTCTATCACCTGGTGCACTGCGTCCACCACTCTCACATCTTTCCAAATGTATTCACGCAGGAAACTATCTGAGTGGCGGCAAATCTGTCGAAATTTGTGTGCCAGCGTTAAAAAGGCGCGACATTTCAAGCAGATGCGAGATGGTAGCTCAGGAGTGCGCACAATCTAAAAATTAAAACTCAATAAATCATTGTTGTAGTAATTGTATCAATGAATTACTTTTATGCCACTGCAATTTTCAATTTTCTCGCAAATGGATAGTCCGCGTTGTCCCTCGTCTCGCTCGTAAATGGATACCATATGTGTATCACTATCCTGTAAGCAAACTCGACATACGGCTTCAATGTCCATTAACAAATCATTTCCTGCCATATCAATGTGATTTCACTTGACTGTATAGTATTATTGTTTTGAAATGCATCATATGTATTTGTTGTACCACATTAAAATTATCGTCATCGGCAGCTAAATATCGAGCCATGCGCGTAAAATATTCGATTCTGTATAAATACCAATTGGAGATAGTTTTATTTATAAGCTCTTATATTTCCTAGTCGAATGTTTTAACATATTTTTAAGTAGCACCCACTCTGATGGGTAATTTTTATACCATTTTCTTTGACTCCGTTGGAAAATCATCGCTTTACGATATTGCAGAAATTATGAATGTCGATAACATACAGGTATTTATCGATATACTGCTATGAATACAACAGCCCTAATTGACCACAATACTTCTGTTGAACAACATGGACTGCACGGAGCCTCTTTGTAGGATTTGTTTGCTACATCCAAAAGCTGAGACGCTTATGGCTACGGAATCGAATTTTGTTGCACAAATTAAACAATGCACAGGCGTGCTGGTGAGCAGTGAAATTCAGTTATAGTCAAAGAGCCAATTGCAATAGGTTTGTCTTATATTGCAGCTAACACAAGATGATCGCATGCCAAATAAAATATGCACAAGCTGTGCCCTGCTACTTCGAGCTGCTTTGAAGCTGCGTAGCATGTGTCAGCAGGCAGAGGAGCAACTGCAAAAGGTGAAACACGAACAGGAACAACAGCGGCTGCAGTTGGACAGTGGGAACGAAACACCATCGGACTTTATCGATTCATACGAGGTGACACTGGAAACAGCCAGTATTGCAGGCAGCCAGGACAGTACAGAAGTGATCACAATAAAGCCTGCGACACCAGCACGGGCCAATATAAAAGCACACAGGCCAATCCGCCGTAATCGCACTATCGCAGGGATGCCACCTACATGTTACCCAGAGGCTTCCAAACCTCTGGGCGTCACTTATGTGTGTAATATCTGCAACAATGTATACACAGAGAAAGTGAAGTTAACAACACATTTAAAACTACACAGTGTGCACAAACCGCATGAGTGCGAGTAAGCTTAATAGTTTTAATGTTTAAATTGAAACTTTTAATTGCACTTTAATATTGTAGAATCTGCCAGAAGCGTTTCCGTCAGACGCCACAGCTGGCCCGGCATATGAACTCCCACACTGGCTTACGTCCATACAAATGCGATTACTGTGACGCTTCGTTTGCAGATCCTTCCACACGTATTAAGCACCAACGGTAATGCGCAACGCTTTAAATCATATTATATTTTTTCTATAATTGTTTCTATTTAGCATCCACACTAATGAACGACCGTATAAGTGTAAATACTGCCCAAAGTCCTTTGCCTACTCCAATGTGTTGAATGTCCATCTCAAAACTCATACAGGAGAGCGACCCTTTAGCTGCCAATACTGTGCTCGACGATTTTCCCAGGCACACCATAAAAACACACATGAACGTTCGCACAGAGCGAACAAGGAACTGGACATTGCAGTGATTACAATGGAAGAGGAGTAATTTCCATTGCGGCTACAGTTTAAGCAGGCACTTTTTAGTACAACGGTAAAATAAGCATATAAGTAACGTTTACAATACAGTCAATAAATATATAAATTATAATACGATATTTCCCTCTCAAAAGTTATCGTCGCAAACTAGTTAAAATTTTCCAAATCAACATTTCAAATATCATGAAAAACGTTTTTATAATTGATGTTACAATAAAAGTTTGGCTTTGTTTTCGTTTTGGGTCCAATCATCCCGGCTCCATATAAGGAGCACAAGTGAAACAATTAGCACACAACTTATTAAATAATAATTAATAAAATATAAGTTTACAATTATGATTTATACAAGGCCTAAGCCGATGGCAATATGCCAATCACCATCTCGGACACATTATCTTTAATGCGTTCTTGCGCCTCCAAGTCCAACTCAACAGGTTTCCAGGGTCCTCGTTTCTCGTGCGTCACACGATGCAATCGCATTTTATAGGCTTTGACAAATCCTTTGCCACACAGATCACAACTGCAAGAACAAAAAAAATTGTTAGTTACAATTTTATTTGGATTGCTGAACTAAAACTTACACGTGCGGCTTTTCACCTGTGTGTATCATCTTGTGAAATTTCAAATTGTCCGAATATGTAAATGTTTTAAGGCAGACATCGCATTCATATGGGCGCTCCTTTGTATGTATGCTGTGGCATATACATAAATACTAATTCGATTATTTTTAAAATAGATTCCAGAGTACTTACCGATGATGTTTTGTCTTTGTGGAACGATCAGCGAAGGCCGCTGGGCAGAAATCGCACTTGTAAGGTCGATTGCCAGTGTGTGTGTTCATATGTCGCACCAGTTGCTGGTTCTGGACGAATCCACGACCACAGATCCTGCACAGTAAATGAAGGATTATTAATTACGGTTTTCGTTTTTATGGCATGGATCAAACCTACTCGCACTCGTGCGGCTTGACTCCGCTGTGGAATTTCATGTGCTCGGTGAGGCGCGCCTGTGAAGGATAAATGTTCCCACAAACATCGCAAATATAATTGGAATGTTTGTCGCGCGGTTTGCGTCCCATTTTCTTCTCCTCCTGCACAGCGTCTAAAGAGCCTGCCGAAGTCTTCGGTCGCAGTTGCACTTTCCGCGGCTGTCGCACACGATTTAGCAGACGTGGTTCCGCCTTAGTATCGGGCACATTATGTTCATCGTCGGAGCTTAAAATATCATGCTTCATATCATCATCGGCCACGTCGGCCCACACAATGCGCTGAGTGGCTACTTTTGTTTGTATTTCATTGCTACTTGGGGGCAGCGATTCGGTGGCCAGAACTTCCAGTTCCTCATAGTCTGCGAAGTTTTCGACTTCAGTTTCCGTCTCGATTTCTGCCTCTGCTACTTCAACAACTGTTGCGTCATCGTATACAACGGCATTCTGTTCTTCCTCAGTGTTGGTGGCATCATAAACAATGGCATCCTCATCCCCGTCGTCCTCAGCGTCGACTGCTGAAACTACATAATTTATGAATTCACCGCTCGCTTCTTCGACTTCGCCTTCGATTTTGATTTGTGTCTGCTCCTCCCAAGCATGCGCTATGGCCTCATCTTCCTCGTAATCGTTGCCTCCACTGGTGTCTAATTCCGTGGAAAGCATATCCGCGATATGTTGATGCGACCGCTGACAAGTCAGACGGAATTTGTAAGCTATGCGCAGTACTCGTACACATTTGCTGCACATCTTGTCTGGAAAGTTGTCATCGATGCTGACCTGCAATACAGTTGTGTTTATAAGAGTGCTGGAGCTATTATTTGATTATTATAGCACGTACAGGGATTCCAGCACAGATGTGGAGCATTTGATCAAGGCGGGTGCTGGCATTTTGACTGAATATGTCCACCAATAGATCTTCGCTGTCGTTGGGATTGCTCAGGCACACCCGACATACAATCCATTTTTCATTTAATTCAGTTTTCATAACTTCTGTATTTAATTGTTGCAAAACATACGAATTATAAATAAATATTTTGTTTTGGCCAAATTATAACAATAATGCAAGCGTCCCTTGCTATGCTTGTCATTCACTTTCGAACGCGTACACGACCTATAGTATTTAGTATTTTAAATTGAGTATATACTATTTTAAGCCATTGAATTATGCTATTTATTTTAATGATAGCATTAAAATATCAGTTAAAAATATATAAACATATATATTTATATATATAATTTTTTAAAATAAATATTTAAGAAAATGTATATTTACTTAATATAAGTACAGAAAAATACCACATGCATGATTGCCACGGTCACCTTAATAACTGACATTCACACAACAGCGGGAACAGCTTGGATTTTTGCCTTTAATATATTTTTAACATTTTTTTTTTTGGCGTCGTCTAGAAGTAATTGGATAATTTGTGCATTCCTTGAGGTAGTACAATTTTAAATGATGCCAACGACAACGACTGCAACAACACAAAAGTGGATAGTATGCCGAGTGTGCTTGCAGCAACCAAAAGAAGCGATGGGCAGCATTTTCAATGACGACGCATCCAAAGATTTGACGAACATGATACTAGAATGCGGCGGCGTACCAGTAAGATTGACTAAAAAACGAAACTTTGAATAAATAATTTCAATGAGTGGAATTTTGAAAATGATTTGAATTGTTTTCAGATAAAGAAATTCGATCACTATCCAGACAAGATATGCGAAAAGTGCTTAAAGAATTTACACATTGCATATAAGTTTCGTCGAGTTTGCCAGCGGTCTTACAAACATCTAAGGCAATTCATAGCGCCTGTTGTAGTGGAACAGTCGGTCGAAGAAGATGGTAATGGGCTCAGTGCTAGCAATGAGCCGTCGGGGATAGAGCTGAGTGAGGGACAGGTGCTGGCAGGCAATGAGGAGATCAACGATGACCACGTGGAGGTCAAGGAAAGGCTGGTTCATGTAAAAAGCGAACAGGTGGAGGAGGATGGTATTATAGAAGAGCTATATGATGTATATGAGGCATACGACGGTGATTTAGTCACTGAACAGCCGGCCTATGAGGAGGGTAATGCTGAAGAAGGTGATGAGGATGTGGGCACACAGTCAATATCCGGTCTGTCGGCCGATATAGAGTATCTGGAGCAACTGGATCAGGATCAGGATCAGTTAACAGAAAGCGCACATGAAGATGAAATAGAGGTTCAAAACTCATCTGACGAGGAGTTTCTGCCAGTGAAATCACGTACGATGTCGACACGCTCCTCCACTGCCGGTATCAAACGACGTGCAAACCCGCGAAAAGCCGCAACAAGTAAAGCGGCATTAGGGAATATAAAACGTGAGAAATGTAGCGTGACCACAACCAACATCATATTGAATCCCGACGAGAGCATAACCTTTGGGGAGACAATAGTGCGCAAGGCAACAGGCATTAAGACCAAAGGTGGTCACAAGATTCTTGTGGGCGATAAAAAGGAATTTAAATACATATGCGATATTTGTGGAAATATGTATCCATCGCAGAGTCGTCTCACAGAGCACATCAAAGTGCATTCTGGAGTCAAGCCACACGAATGCGAGTGAGTATCACAAAAAATAGCTTTCGTTTTGATACATCAATATACATATATACTTCTTCTTCTTCGCTTCTAGAATCTGCGGTCATTGCTTTGCCCAGGCCCAGCAGCTGGCACGACACATGAACACGCACACGGGCAATCGGCCGTACAAGTGCACCTATTGCCCGGCCGCCTTTGCGGATCTCTCTACACGTAACAAGCATCATCGGTAAGTATCGTTTTACGAAAATATACGCATATACATATGAAAATATACACATATTTCATTTCAATTTGAGTAGCATACACACAAACGAGCGTCCATATGAGTGTGATGTGTGCCACAAGACATTCACTTACACGAATACGCTGAAATTCCATAAGATGATTCACACCGGCGAGAAACCACATGTGTAAGTTGGATCATTAGCACGCCACACATTTGTTTTAATGCATTTTGCATCCCTTGACAGTTGCGAGATTTGCGGCAAAGGCTTTCACCAGGCTTATAAACTGCGCAATCATAGAATTACGCACGATCGCCGGGGTGGCGGCGTCAATGCCAATGTGGATGAATTGTATCCCATATATACGGGGGCCAAGACTGGCTTGGAGCTGTAAATGCTAACACATATTAAACATATAGATGTATGTATATAAGTATATGTATAAAATTATAACAAATTGTTATATATAAATGCATATATATATATATGAATTACAGTACGTAATTGATTATAAAACTTTAAACTGTAACAAGTACTTGGAAATAATTTACGAACGCTGCTTAATTGTGAAGATTGCGTCTAGCCTAAGATTTAGCCTAATTATGCGGAAATAAATTAAGTATTGCTGCACAGATTGTCTTTGCATCGGTCTCATCAGGGTATAGCTGTAGCACAGCATGCACCTGATGTTGCGGGAATAGGCTGTTCAAGTGATAGCGTAGCATATTGCGCTGCTCCTCGCGTTTTGTGTGGTGCAACTCCTCGTTGATGCGTGAGTCGGAGGCTGACAAATGGGCTAGATTGTGGGCAGGAATGGATAGCTTGGTGGCCTGATGTTGATCCGTCAAGGGCTCGGACGGTGTGCGAGTCAGATACTGATGTTGATAATTGCCATTGATATTATTATTGTTATTGCCTAGCTGCTGCTGCTGCTGATGTGGCGCGCTGTATGTGGGAACCAGCAACCGAAAGGAAGGGGACGGCGCCTGCCTTTGCAGCTTCTTGTGGCGGTTCTGCAGCTGCGCCGGTTCCACGTCGCAGCTATTACTGCCCAGGTCCAGCTGATTGAAAGAATGACAAAGCTGTTGCTGTTGCTGCTGCTGTGAGATTTTGTCAACTGTATTCGATTTGGTGCGGGCCAGCGCCGCGATCTTTGCATTATTGTTGCTACTGCAACCGGAAGACAGTAGCTGCTGTCCACCGTTGCTGTGCAGTGGAGCACTGTGCGAGACCTGGAGCGGCAGACGCTGAGGCTGCGTCGTATGACGAAATTTGCACTTCTGTCCGTATGTACATTTCTTACCGTACGGACACAATTGTTGCTGTGCGTCCATTATTTTCTGCTGGCTCGGTGTGCGCAAGAACATATCCAGATTAGGCCCGGAGCGACCTAGTGGATCATCGGGCGGCATAAAGATGTCGTCCACAAAGGAGTACATCAGCAGACGTTCCTGGATGACACGCCGGAACTCGTTGCTCTCCAGCAACAAATCGCGATAGTTATCATTGGACACCACAATACCATCTGTTTCCACCGCCAGCTTGAGTATGAAACGATCATCATAGCAGGAAACACGTTTGCCATCCAGATGCCGCGATGGCGTAAACACCAACACTCTTTCTTGTTCCAGCTCATAGAGCAGCTCCTGATCGGTTATATTGTTGTTGGCCAGCTCCTTGCGCCAGTTGGGCACAAATGCTGTGATATGACGATGGCCACGCTGTCTGAACCAGTCCACACAGATGCGTATGCCGCGACAGCTGAAGATGGTGTGATTACCATGTGACAGGGCCACATTGCTACCATCGATGACGATATGGCGTAGCGATCCACTGCTGCTGCTACTGCTGCTGCTGCTAGCGGGTGGTGACACATGACTGTTGTTATTGCTGTTGCTGCTGCTGTTGGGGACTATTGGCCGCGGCGCATCTGCTGTTAGTTTGATAAGTTCCGCCAGCAGCTCATTTTGTTTAGCCTCTGAACCGAGACGCGTTAACGCCGTGTGTATTGACTGCTCGCTATAGCCTAATTTTTGTGCAAATTCCAGATTCTTACGTTCCGCGTTGCTCAAGTCATCGTCGTCGCTGCTTTCCTGTTGTTGCTGCTGCTGCTGCTGCGACGTCTTTGGCTTTCTCGCATACAACTTGTTGGCGCTTTGTTGTTGTTGCTGCTGCTGCTGTTGTTGTTGGTGTTGGTACTGTTGCTGTTTTTGTTGCTCAGGCACTTCACAATCCATTTTAATGCGCATTTAGTTGTTAAGCCTCTGCTAACCCCTGCACCAGCGTATGTTGTTTGCTTGTTGAGTGCCCTCCTTAGTTTTTAAACAATTTTTGGCGACTTTTGCAACAAGTTCCGTCTTTTTACATTTTGTTGTTGTTGCCAAACAGATATGTTGTTAACATAACAGCGGCACAACATTAACATACTCTTTACTGTTAGTTTCAGGGAAATATGAATTCTAATAATCGTTAATCAGTCTTAAATGAAATTAAAAACTTCTCAAACGGTTAGTTACCGTATTAATAATAAGATGCTTACCAATTTACCTATAAATTTAATGGGACAAAAGCTAATATCCAATTCTAGCAGCACTTATTGGATTCATTCTGCACTCTAATTGAATGCTATAAGTCTATCGATATCATGCTCTTAAGAAGACCATAATAATTCGTTGTTCAACACAGTTGCGCGCCACTTTCAATTTAAGTTGTTTATGGCCATGAATAAAAGTCACAGTAACATTAACCATGCATAAACAGATCTTTATTGTGTTGTACATTATAATATCGCATATATCATTTAAATTTAACAAATTCGCTACAATTCATATATATAAGTATATAACATTTAAGAGTAGTTGTTTTTAACATTTATAGATCTCACTTTTCAAAATAAAGTACACGTTTTTTCAGTGTTTGTTGTATGGTTTGGTCCCTCTTTTCATGAAAAAAGAGTGCGCTGCATTCTAATTAAACTACTCGTACAATAAATATATAAATATATTAGTAATGGTCACATTAATTCGGGTATATATTATATTATGTATGTAGGTATATAGATTTTTGTTCAATAGATTAAATGCATAGAAAACACACGTATTTCAACGACAGTAAAGTAATTCGGTAATTTTAATACTTTTATATTTTGGTGGCAATTAGTGTGACAACAGCACTAAAAAAGCTATCAAATTGGACGTAAAGTTTACTACTTGTGTCTAAGAACGTTTATAGAGCTGCAACACCATATGTGTTTGTGTGTGTATATATATGTGCAAGTATGGATCTATCCGTGTGTGACTAGGTGCTTGTGCGTGGTCCATTTCAAATTGCACAAGTCATTCGTTTTGGACGCAGCTTTACTAAAATTTCATTCGGATAAAATTATTATGAATGCATTCCCCTGACACGACATATCCTGACACGCTATATCCTATTATTTCTGCTTTCGCGTGCTCAACCAATCTGCTTCCGCTTCTTATGACTAACATAAAATTGTTGTTGCTTAAGTAGTTGCATGTGTGTGTATATAAGCTTTATGCTGGATTTTCTTCTTTAGCGGGTAATTAGTGAAGTTCTTTGCGTTGACTTTTACACCACATTAAAGGGCGCTACAATTTGTGTTATGCTCTACTTATTTAGGTCGCATTATTTAAGTGCCCCTCTGTCCAAGTTTATGATGCTTTTGTTGATTAAGAGTCGCATTTCGAATTTGTTGCCTTTTAATGCTCCACTATCAAACTGTAAGCTTAAATGGTTTCTTGGAGGAAATGAATTTGAATTTTATCCAATATCGTCGGGCAAACCATAATTTCGGCTGCCTACTTTTACGCGCGGAAATTTAAGTATCAACAGCTTATCTTCGACAAAGGATATAAAACAGAAAGAATGAAATTATGGAAACAGGGAGTCATTCATGATTTAATTTGTCTATAAAATTTTTTATCTCCATTTGAAATTTACCTGCTCGTAAGTACACACATGTGGCCAAATTTTGGTATGTCCTAATGGACTACGTCAATGGCTAGGAGAAAGAATTGATGTGTTCCCATTAGGTTACGGCAATTTGTTAGGCTCGATATTATTTGGTTAAGCAAACGTTGCCATTAATCAGGTGTTTAATTTTTAAGGGCATGCGACAGGATAACGCCCGTTGCCTGGCGCGTTTGTATGAGACTTTGTTATGCTTTTTTCCTGGTAACAGCTTCTTCTTTGTGTTTCGTGCTCTTAGGTACACAAACCTGTTTATCGGGCCTAAAAATAAAGATACATTGCATGCATGCCAGCTAAGCTGATTAACATTTAGTCCCTACATGGCAGCGAGAGTGTTTCTATCTGTGTGTGCGTGTGGGTGGGAAAGTTGGACAGCGTGTAGGTGTTTTGGCGTTAGCTGTTAGAGCCGACATTTATATTCAATAGGTCGGAACCTCAGTTGATGTTCATTGTGGTCAAAAAACAACCTTTTATGTGCACCATTCCCACTAATTTAATTTCAAGTTGATTTGGCCATTGAAGCTATCCGCGTTAGCATCCCATCGTCTCTACTCCTAATTTCGGTTCCCGTTTTATTTTCAGACAATTGTTATGCGACGCTTCTTTTCATTGTTTCCTGGCGCTTTGTTCGTGTGCATTGCATCCAGTTTCCGTTACTGTTTTTATTATTATAGCCTCGAGCCACCGAAAAAGGGCAAGGAAAAACGAGAAAATAAGAAAACTCACTTCACTCAGTTCATTTTTACTTTCCTTTTTTTTTTGGCTTTTTCTCTGTCCTTCTGTCTGTCTGTTCGTCTGTCTGACTGTCTGTCTGCTTGTCTGTTTGTCTGTTTTCCTTTGACTGGGTAACTGCTCCCCCGCAGTCAATAGCTGAAATTGGCATCTGCATCAGCTATACATATATCGAGAGAGGGTGTTACCTTCACAAAAAAATAATAAAATAATAAAATAAAAGGATTGCTGCATTTCCATTTTAATACGACTTTAAATTAAACCGAATCGCGCTGCGTTTAATTAAAATAAAAAGTAGATGCACTTCAAACTCTATCGATTGCTACCATTTTATGTTGCACGAATTGGTTGTGTAGTGTAGATATATGTTTATAGGTATATAATTGTACATAAAGCTCAATTTAGTATTTTACAGTATATAACTATAAGTATATTTTAATATGTGCATATTTTGCAACGAATTAATTTGCATCGCTAATTCTAATTTTATTTCTACTATGCAGCAAATGGAAACCTGAACTGAAATCTACGATTTTGGACCTTCACTTTACAAAACTATTTAGAAAGAGAGAGAGAGAGAGAGAGAGAGAGAGAGAGAGAGAGAGTCAGGTAAGAAAAAGAACTTGGTCTTCATTTGTATATATCGAAACATATTTGATAGATTCGAAAATTTGATAAAAGTGGATGTTTTAGGCTTTTATAAACATTTATAGCTTGCAATATTCATTTATTTTATGAAATATAAATTAAACTTTTTAAGAAAATAATAAACATATACTAATATTTTAAAATAATTTAAAGTTTATCAAATCAAAAAAGGAATAAAATTAAAAAAAAATGTTTTTTTAATTAAAAAAGAATTTATTGTAAATAATTAAATGAACATTTATAGTTTTCGTATTAAACATTATTATAAAATTTTTCAACCACTGTGTATATTGCAAGCTATATACTATATTTTACCCAAATTTGGGAGCACTTGAAATCGAAGAAAATCGAATGAATATCCCAAATGCTACACCCAATAGACATGTATACACTAATCTTAACAGTACGTGAGTGTGCGGAAATGTGTGTGTGTGTGAGTTTGTGTTCTTTAATTCTGCCGGCTGCTCGCCTTCGCCTTCGGCTCTGTCGTACGCGTTTACCAACTTAAGCGTGAGCGTCAACATTGTTGCAGTTGCAGCAGTAACAGCAGTAACAGCAGTTCCTGCCACGGCTGTCCTGTTGACATTTGACCTTGCCATTTACCCCTTTGTGTGTCGTTTCCTCTTGTTTCATTTTTAGCTTTGGTTTTATATGTTTTTTGTTTGTTTTGCGATGTGCACCCGTTAGGCGTTGATAAAATATTCACGCTTCTTGTGGCATTTCTCATACGCAATGTAGCACAGGGCAATCGTGATCAGAACGATTATCGTAATGCCCATTATAATGCTGACCAGTATGATTTCGTCGTTGATGCTCTTGTACGAGTGACCTGCATAGATTCAAGATAAGAAAAGAAGATAGAGGGATTAACATTTCGTGATGGCTTTGACAAATTGGTCAACATCTGCTGTTAGTGTTGTTGTTGTTATTATACTCGTTGTTTTTGCTAGCTGTGTGTTTCGCGGAGCAGGAGAGCTTTAGGGCTTTTATGTCAATAAACATTTCGGCTTGTTAGGTCTCATGCATATTCAACATCAGCTACATCAAACAAAAAAAAAAGAAATATATATGTATATATGTATGTATTTTCGCATATCCTGACAAATGCATTCTTATAAATAATGGCCAAGCATAAATGTAGGTACCCACATTTCAGATAAATAACACAGATAAATAAAAAAAAATGCAAGGACATAAAATATTAAATTAAATTTGGATTCGCAATTTTGCTTTTATTGCAGGAGATTTATCAAAGTTTTACGATTTGTGCATGGATTATTAATGTCTCTATCAACAGCAGAAACATCCGAAAAAAATAAAAACAACTCATGAATAATATATAACATATTATCATAAATTATTAATGGAATTATTGTTCTGTCAACAAATTGTCATAATCGATTAAATGAGTTTATCTCTGAAATATTATTTGTTAAAAGATATTCCACATTTCATATATTATTATTTATTAAAAATAAAAAAATTAAAAATAATGATATATAAATGTTTTGTTATCGTTTTTACAACATACATATGTTATTTACTTGAAACAATTAAATCGAATTAATTTAATTTTATAGAAAAAAATTTCATGTTAATAAAACAAACTTTTTTTAAATGCGCTATTGAGTTTAAGACAAAAGCTGCAATAAAAAAAAAAAAAAAAAAAAAAAAAAAAAAAAAAAAACCGAATGTTTGTAATGTAATGTAAAATAAACAAGAAATTTGTTTGAATTTAATTTTATGGAAAAATTTTATGTGTATAAAATGAGCGAAATTTTCTTTTAAATTTAATTTTATAGCTTTCCAGCTTAAAAACGTTTCACAAACTGAATATTTTTTCTATTGAAATATTCAAGCAAAAGTTCAGGCAACTGTTGATGGAATTCGCTTAACTTATATTCAATGTTATTAGCTAAATAAACATCATGCAATATAAACATATATGCGTCGATATTTTCTATGGCATCGTCTATTTGGCAAATGGCGGCCTTTTTTGTGCGCTCCATTTAACCAAGATGTTTGCTCTCTGCGTAATTTAACACATAATCGATGAAGCTTGAACCGTCATCGCCTCGTGTCCCTCTTTACCCACTTGCAACTGAATATTGGGGCAAATTAAAATCTTGATTGTTGTTGGCCAAGCAACCGTTGCGTCGCGTTGGATCTGTTAATTAGGTGCCTTAAATTACTTCAGTTAGTTGAACTCAAGTCGGCTTTTAACGATCTGATGACTATATGGCCTAATAAATAGAAGTCAAGTGGCATGCCTAATGGCCCAGTGTCCTTTAAATAAGTTCAAGGAATTTTTCCTACAGCCCCTAGATGTAGGCAATGCTTTCTCTCGCTCTGTGGTATGCAGCTGTTCTGCTTAGACTATGAATTAATTATATTGTATATAAATACAAAGAATAATAAGTGAGGGTAGACTGTTGCAAACTGCAGCCATAGATATAGGTACAGCTATAGCTAAAAATATATAGCATAAATGAATGCATAATGAACGTCTGGAAAAGTCTTGTCTAAATTACAATTCAGAAATTACGGAAAGTTTGACTTAAAATGTTGCCCATGGTTTCTTGCAAAGACAAGTCAACTGAAAACATAATTAAAACAAATATGAATTTCAAATTAAAATGAATATGCTCAGGTGAAACGTAAAGAGAGGAGCACATATTAATATATATGTATGTATTTATAACTAAATCGAGAGGTTTGTTCACGTTTTTAGTTTATGGAATATATTAAAGCCAATTTCTGACATGGTTAAAAAAAAAAAAAAAAAAAAAAAACATGTAAAAGCATTCTAAAAAGTTCGCCCAACTAACACGCAAATGCCTACCAACAAGGATATATGAAAAAATTCCCAGAATGTCCAGCGAAAAAAAATAAAAAGTTTTAGCTGTCAAATTGTAAAGCTGTGAAATAGACAAAATAAAAAGAAATGGAAATACCAAGTGTCGTAAGCAAACCCCGAAAAAAGAACAAAATTGAAAACTAAATGAGAACTGGCATACAAATACCCCAAGCGAGCAAAGCATAAATTATTGAGATTGGCGAGTGAACGAGAAAAGTGAGGAAGGAGACTGAGGCAACGAGTCGGCTCCAAATTCGTATTAAGTTTCACTCGTTGTTTTCTGCCAATAAAGTTATTTGAATTAGTATTATTATTATTATAATTATTATGAATGATTCTGATATCTGTCAGAACAATATATTTATTTTTTGGTGGGAAAGAACAGATGGAACAGAAGGAGTCTCTGGGGGGATTTTATGCCCAGCATTAAGGAATTTGCAGAAATACTCAGCGTGATTTTTTCTGATTGAAGCTTTATGCCAGCAAGCAGACACACATAAAAATGTATATACATGTATGTATATATGTATGCATACAGATCCCCATGCTGTGCAGATGGAGACTCAACCTGGATTACTTTGCTGCCACTCCAACATTCCATAGAAACCCACAGCCCAACAAATATCTCGACTTTCGCTTTAATGCGTGTTCTGAGCTTTAATTTCAATTTACCTTTTGTTCATTTTGAGTTGGGAGTGTGAAAGGAAATTGTCAATTATTTAACATCAAAGCGGCGCTGCAAGTGACATCAGCTCGCGGGGTTCGATTGGTTGGCCCTAATTAGCATATGGGATGGTATAACATTACGTGGGTCAGCTTGCTGATTGGTTTGTTGTGTTCGTTGGCTTAACTTAAAGTTGGCTTTGTCGTTAGCTTCATTAAAATCAAGCTGTGTTTTAGTCATTCTTTTAATCAACTATTAGTGAAATCAGTTTTGGAAAGAAAATATTAAAAATAGCAAAAAAAAAAATTGTAATGGCTGAGTAAGTATGAGTACAATGAAATGTTTGCAATTATTTAAACTGCATTTGCTTCACATGCAGCGAAAATAAAATTTCCGCCAGTCAGAGTGTTAAATCATGTTGCAAATTCCATTGGAGGGGCAAGGTGACCGTTATCGTGCCATTGATCACGCTGCCCATCCTTGTTTTTGCCTATAAAAAAAACGCTCCAGTAAGTAGATCCCATCGTGATCAACCCCAAGACTTTCATTTTCATCCAACATTATTATAAAGGCGTTCAGGTGCTTGTATCTGGTAGTGAATATGGCAATCTTCTGGGTAACTGAATGTATCCCCCTGTATTTGACAGCAATGCTTCCGGTAGTATTTTTGCCACTATTCGGCATATTGGTGAGTGCCAACCAATTCGTTAATGCTCAATGGAAACGATATAATTGCTCTTCCTAGGATTCAAATGCTGTATGCCAATTGTTTTTTACTGATACTTTAATCATGTTTCTGGGCGGCCTCTTTGTAGCACTAGGCGTTGAATATAGCAATCTCCATCAGCGCATTGCGTTGGGCACTATCCTCGTGGTGGGCTGCAGTCCTCGGCGGTAAGAATTGTTATCGATTCAGAGCGGGAAGTAGTATAGATATTCCTTGTATTCCTTTTACACAGTTTACACTTCGGACTTAGCATGGTCTCATGTTTTATATCATTTTGGATATCCAACTCTGCTGCTACGGCCATGATGTGTCCCATTGTTAAGGCTATTCTCATTGAAATGGATGCTGTAAGCCACAAATCACGTAATCCCATAGCCATCTGATCACTCTACTCATATTTCATGTTTGATGTAGCAAAACGCATTTCAAGTGTATATGACACAAGAGGAGGAGAGGATGGAAGAGGGCGAGTGAGTAATTTACATATTTAGATTCATATGAATAGCGCAGCATTGCTTACATCTTAATTCTCTTGATTAGTCCGCCGCATCTGTCAAAGGTATCGATGGCATTCTATTTCGGTGTCGCATATTCCTCCACCATTGGAGGTACTGGCACGCTAATTGGCACCGGCACAAATCTGACCTTTAAGGGTCTATATGAAACGTAAGCAATATTGCAATTGCAATTGATCCGGCTTATGTTTCTTAAGTGAATCATTTTTCCACAGTCGTTTTCCGAATCTCAAGGAAAAAGTCGACTTTCCAAAATTCATAATGTATTCTATGCCGTTTGTCTCAATTCTAAATGTACTTCTTGTGTTTTTAACGCTGCAAATAACTCACATGGGTCTGTGGCGACCGAAGAGTGATGTGGCTAAGCAAGTAAAACGTGGCTCAATAAGTAAGGCTGCCACAAAGTTGGTGCTCCAGGAGCGTTACTCTGCATTGGGTCGTTGGACTTGCCATGAAATACAAGTAGGCGTCGTCTTCGTATTCATGATTCTGTTGCTGTTCTTTCAAAGACCAGGCTTCATGAAGGGCTGGGCGGATGTGCTGAATACTAAGTAAGTTTACAATGCTGAAATTCATAATATACTATTTTTGTTGTCGATTGACAACATGCGATGCAGACAGTCTAAAGAATACATTTGCAAACGGTTTAAAGATATTATTTTCATCCACATCTAACAATCAATTAATTTATCCAATCTAGGCAGATAGGTGGCGCATCGCCGGTGCTTCTGACGGTTATTGTGATGTTCGCCCTGCCCACTCAGTACACCTTCTTCAGGTACTGCTGTAAAGGACGTAAGTTAGCAGAGGCTTCTAAATTTGGAATCGACTATTTGAACTAACTGACAATGAATGTATTCACTAACAACAGCTCCTTTCCCTGGGCGCAGCATGGACGCCTGCTTGTCCTGGATCTTCCTTCACCATAATACACCTTGGGGCCTGTGTTTTTTGCTTGGTAGCATCGTATCTAACTCTTTCATATTTATGTGAAGTATTATTAGTGTGCTTTTGATTTAGGGGGCGGCTTTGCGCTTGCTGAGGGCAGTAAGGTCAGTGGAATGGCCAAAATGCTGGGCGACTCCTTGTCCTTCATCACCGTAATGCCAACAGCTGTAATTATAGCTTTTATTATCGTGGTTAGCCTCTTCTGCACTTGCTTCAGTGCGAATGTGGCCATTTGCAACATACTCATACCCATATTCAGCGAGATGGTAAGTACAGCTAACCCAAGTCACTTGGAGACTGAGTTCCAGTTGCCGGCCTAATTGTCAATCCTGCAGGCCGTTACGGTCAAGGTCCATCCGTTGATGCTAACCTTACCAGCCGCACTGGCCATCAGCATGTCCTATCATCTGCCGGTCAGCACGCCCCCAAATGCCATTATTTGTGGCTATGGCTACATTAAGACCAAATATTTGGTAAGCATACATAAGATTGATTTCTCTTAACCGAGCTAATTATGAGCTATTTGCTTCTTCAGGCAGTTGCTGGAATTTTTCCAACCATATGGGCATTCCTTATAATCTTCCTCAATAGCATATCCTGGGCCCACGTTGTCTATCCGACTATTAAACATTTTCCGGCTAAACAATACTTAGAGAAATAATATTAGAGAAATAATATTACTTTCGCCCATGACAGATATTCCAAATCTACGAAGCTTTCTGCAATGGATCGTAGACAGATATTTTAAATTGCTCTGTGTTAGATGGTAGCTATTGTACTCTTGTAAGAATTCTGGGCAATTCATTTAGATATGTATATATTGTATAAAACATTTAATACTTTCTATTATTATTTGTTTAAACATATAAATTCGCACTTATATAAGAAATAGGAAAATATTTACAACAATTGTTATCTAGGCTGTGAGCTGTGAGCGTTAGGATACAAAAATAAAATACTTTAAATTTAAGCGAATTTAACTAAATATTTCCATTAATCCATTTGAACCTATTAAAAATTCAGCCAGCATTGCCAAAAGCACTTCAAATAATTTTACTCATTATGGCGCTTTATGAAATATTCATAAAAAATACGTGTTGATAAATTTTTAAGAATGTAATTCGTTTGAAATCCACTTGACGAGCGAGCAATCGAATTCAATTTGTAGATAAATAAAATGAATTCACTCAAGGCAATTTGTTGACTAAACAATAGCAATAATAATGAAGTATATACAGCATACACCATTAGCACGCCAATTCCAATAAAATTGATATTTATTTTCAATTATGTAGACAAATCCCGAAAGTTCTTTTATGCCCATTTTATGCTGTTTACCAACACTGCGGGCATGAAACTCGCTTTAACATGGTCGTTCTTCCCTCAGCACCCACACTCACACTCACACCTACACCCATACATTGCTGTGACAGGTGGTCTTTGTATGTGGATTTTCGGCACATTCTAACAGTATAATATATACATACATATTTATTGCATTTAGCTGGATCACAATACATAATTCACGCACAATTTGTGGCAATCAAAAACTATGATAAACTTTTATATAAGAGCACAAAAGCAGCAGCCAAGCTCTTGCATCACACAGACACACACACACGTACGTAAGTGTTGCCAGCGGGCGGTCTGGAGGCGTTCATAAGGGCATAAACCTACTTAAGATGGTGAGTGGACGAGGACGTGGTTGGGCGTTGCTAGGACCTGAGAAAACAAAACTTTATGCAAACACAGCAAAAAGTCGTATGCTGGCATGGCTTCTATACGTTCATTCATAGACAATGCCTATGTAATATTTGATCCCTGGGGTTTGCGTGCTCTTCATGCAAGGCTCGGCCTAGTCGGCAATCGAATTTGTATTTGAGAGCAAAAGTAAATGATATTCAGTGCACAAGGTAGCATAAAATGTACATAAACCCCAAACTCACACTAAATATATGTATATATATACATATACATACGTATAAAATATATATATGTATTCCACACACAAACACTTGTTTACAAGGATACGAAACGCAACAAAATACAAATGTAATAAAAACACGTCTGTGGAAGTTGCCAAAAATAAAAATAAAATGTAATAAAAACAAGTAAGAAAACTCTAGTCGAGAGTGCTCGACTAGATACTACCCTGAACCCAACAAATAAAAATGCTCATTTAGTATGGCTGAAATTTCAATTTCGATGTATTTAAAAATATAAATAAAATACCAAACTCATTTAATAAAATATAAAAATATTTTGAAATAATTAAAAAAAAATTAACATCAGTTGCATCGACCGGGATTCGAACCGCGACTCCTCGGTCGAGCGTCATGCTGCTAACACACTAGGCCACCTCACTCCTGCTAGTGGCGCTGGCAAAACTCAAATAGATTTACTGCTGCAGCGCCATCTACCAAAACTAAATGAAACTAACTGCTGATGTGATTCTAAGAATCTGCTAGAATAACCAAACTATTAAAAACGCACATAAAGTATAGTTAAAATTTCAATTTCGGTGTATTTAAAAATATAAATTAAATAGAAAACGTATTTATGAAAATATAAAAATATTTTGAAACAATTAAAAAAAAAAAACATCAGTGTTGCACCGATCGGGATTCCAACCGCGACTTCTTGATCGAGCGTCATGCACCTAACACACTAGGCCACCCCACTCCTGCTGGTGGCGCTGGCAAAACTCAAATAGATTCACTGCTGCAGCGCCATCTACCAAAACTAAACGAAACTAACAGCTGATGTGATTCAACGAATGTTTTTGTTGTAGCTGCTGCACGTGCGTTTGTTAATTGGCCAAATATTTGATTATTTTTTATTAATTTTTGACTGAACGGAATTTAATGAAACTTTCAGCATATGATCTACATATTATATTGAATATTTGAGAAATTTGAAAAAAGAAAAATCATTCACAATTAGCTATAGAGGCACCTGATTTGAACTTGAATGTTTTTACTCGATAAAAACATAACGGGATGATTTATCGAATTTTAAAAGCAAACTCGACGTCCGCGCTGTATATACGGTCATTTTAAAAAAAAATTCAAGTCTCTAGCTCTTATATCTTCGGAAATCGACGCGTTCAAACATACGGACAGACGGACAGACGGACAGACGGACAGACGGACGGACGGACAGACGGACAGACGGACAGACGGACAGACAGACAGACGGACAGGGCTAAATCGACTCAGCTCGTCGCCCTGATCAAGAATATATATACTTTGTGGGGTCTGCCACGCCTCCTTCTGCCTGTTACATACATTTCAACAAAACCATTATACCCTGATTTCCCATTTTCAATGGGTTCAGGGTATAAAAAAAGGAAAGAGGAATACACAAAAGCTCGCTATCGTACAGTGATTACTGTGTAGGATGCCACGCGGCGGCAGTTCATCAGCTACAACAACAACAAGAGCAACAGCAAAAGCAACCGGCAGGATGAGAACTTAGACGTCAAGTCGACGCCGCTGGCTGATCCACCAAAGCCGCCAAATGTTGTTCTTGATGCCCCCAATGAATAGGACAATAGCCCCATGCGTAAGCCTCCATTCAAACGCTTTACGCGGCAATACTGTGGAATTCAACGTGGAGAACCCCAAGGAGCAAGGAGCGTAAATAACATAAAAATCAAAGAAATAATGTGAGAATGCCAGATTATTCTGATTATAATTGATGCTGAGGGCCCTTGACATCAAAAAATTACTCAGAAGCATAGAACAAAGAAAAAATAAATATAAACATAAACTATAAAAGCAATTTGTACTTAGTTAAGAAAGGTCTTTGCTTATAAAAATAACAATGGAACAAATGAAATTTAAGTCGTAGTACAATAAAATGAAAATATATCATACACATATACATATAAAGCAAGTTTATTAATGTAACCAACATTATATGTATATATGTACGATGTTCATTACATATGTATTATAATTAATAAACAGTTTGCACCACTGTGCCATATGGACAGTGGCAAGTTAATGAAGTTGTCAAAGATTCTGTGCGATTGCATACATACATACATACATATGTATATCTTTCAATCTGTGTGTGTGTATATGTGTGTGTCCGTATATGTGCTCGTGTCCGTATATGCGTAGGCTACTTACTACTGTAATAATTGTTGTCTGAATATCCGTATTTGCCGGCTGTCCTGCCGCCGCCCGCCATCTTGTTGCTTGTTGTTGCTTTGTTCCGTTTGACGTGTGCTTATAATGCAACTTCCGGTCAAGCTGGCTGTGACCCAAGCAGAAGTCCTTGAATTGGCTTAGCTTGTGATCCGCTTATGTTGATGTTTATGAGCTGTCAAGTAGAAAAGCAAACCACATTGCAATTTATATCATGTAACAGGCGCATACAAAGCGGCTGGAGTGTGTTTGCCAGCGTATGTGTTTGTATGTGTGTGTGTAAGTGTAAGTGGCTGTTTGTAAGTCACTGTGTGTGAGTTCAATTACAACACATCAAATCATAAAATACACGGGGCAGAAGGAAATTTGCAAAAGTCACGTTACGTATACGACGCGTGAGTCGCGTCAGCCGCGTTTTAATTATGAAAGCACCGCACTTTCACTCTCACTCTCACTCACACTCACTTAAACCAACTCACACACACATAGTGGCCCACTGCTGACGACCTTGTTGTGTAATTATGCATATAATTGTGCATGTACCTATTTAATATTAACAAAATTGCTCGCACTTTCGGCGGGCAGCAGCAACAGCAGCCGCAGCAGGTGCCAAGACCCGCGGAGGCAGCATCAGGAAAACGAAGATAGAAGCCGGAGCAAACGCTCACCAACAAATAAATTGCGTTCAATTTGTGTAATTAGTGGAAGTAGCTTTGGCTCCTGCTAAATGTGTAGGGGTGTGTGTGTGTGTGTGTGTTGGACAGAGTGTGAGCGTGAGTGGTGCTGTGGCTTCACCTCAAGTCCTTAGTCGATTGCGGCCCAGCGTACGAAGCAATTTACGAATTGCATTTTGGCTAGGTTTTGCGAGCTGCATATGGTATATGTTGTACATTCACTTTGCTCTGCTCCATTTGAGCTCGCATTGTTTGCTCGCCTCCAGCCGTGGCAAGTTTAATGAGTACGAGCCATGCCATGCATGTGTAATAGAACCACATTCCGATTGCATGCTGCCTACGTGGCTGCCATACGTGCCGCAAGCTTCCGCCTCACCTGGGACTGGCAATTTGCTAAAACCACTATCTATATACTCAAGAATTACCTGTACGAATACCCTTCGACTTAACAGCCTGACTCTAATTTGTGGTGTGTGTTGTGAATAGTGCTGTACACGCATTTCTTGGTAAATTAAATTTACTGCCTATTTCGAGATGAAAATGACAAATAGAGAAGTTTGTTTGAAAGTCCTCTTTAAATTGGAAGAGTAATGGCTGCTAATTGCTACTGCTATGGGTAATATACATTAGAAAATAATTAGATTTATCATTCCATGAAATAAACAAATAAATTTCCCTTTCATATAGCCTAGAGCTGGGGTACTACCACAGCACAGTTACTGCTAAAAGTATTCAGCATATATGTCATATAATAATAGAAAAATAATAAAAAATAAGCTTTTTACAGGGTATAGCCTTAGTTGCTATTCCTTCACTCGACCTTTTGGATGCATTTTCATTTTCAATTTCAGCTTTAAACAAATATCATTTCGGTTTCATATGACTACTATTCTCAGCTGAAAATAAATGCATATTTATTTGTTTATGATTGTTTGATTGACTAGTTAATATTGCTTGAATAACTTGTGCTATTTATATTCCAAGGCCAATCAACTGCTGAGCTTAGCCAGGCAAGCCTTAATAAAGTGTAATCGGTTAATCCTCTTATTCATTTGAAAGTTTGCTTGTTTTCGTTATTAATCATGAACAAAAGTTTTGCCATAAGCATTAATTGCTCCTGCTTAAAACGATTAATTATCGCTTGGCCGTGTGCTCAGCCACGCCTCCACACAAAACTCAAAAAGTTTAGCTTAAATACAAATATAGTCAGCTAGGCGAGCACACTACCTAAAAGGAGGGAAATGCAGCTTTAATTTATAAATTTTGCACGTTTCTAATAAAACTCCATTACAGACACAACAAGGCAAGTCTCACAGTTCAACTTTGATCTACATCCACATATACATATATGTGCGACGTACATATATACACATACAACATATTCTGATAAAAGTTCACCCTTTGAGCTATGTACAGGGCACTTGACAGCTGGCTTGGCATTTCTCAGATACCAATATTATAAAAGCAATAAAAATGTCTTTTCGATTGCCTTGGCGAATATTTTATTTATTGTTTTTAACTACCTGGCAAAAGTTTCCAGACTAACACAAATATTGGTTGCTAAAGTTTGCAAAATGAAAAAAGACAGGCATTAATTTGTAAAACAAAATGAACATTGATAGTTTTATGTAAAGTGCTCTGACCCGGAAAAAAAAGTTTTTAGTTAGAATTGTGATTGAGTTGCCAACTCGGAATTCACCCACAGTTTTTAGTAAAAACTTAACCTCTAGTTAGAGGTTTCAGTCAAACACTTAGCCGCAACAACAAATCCGAGCCGAAAATACCATCATAAATCAAATTTAATAAAATTTGTGTATTGAATTCATGTTAGGAACCAAGAAAATGATTTTCCAAACTACGAGCAGATTTTAGAGTAAGAGCAGGGACTATGGGCAGCTGCGCAGTAAATTTAATAAAATACATCCCAGTGACTAACAAAAAGGATTAAACTTAACAAGTAAGAAAGCTCCAGTCGAGACTGCTCGACTAGGAGATACCCTGAACCCTCCAAGCTGATATTCTAATCATTCTGCACTTCTTTTATGCACACATACATACACATGCATCCACACGCACGCATAAGCCTGTGCTCTGCTAACTGCGCAGTAAGCAGCGACTGCGCTTGGGCTGCGCTGCAGTGTGGGCAATATTATGAGAATTTATTTGTCGAATAATTTCTTTTGTAAACATATGATCTTAATGAAACTTTCAGAGTGTAATCATATAGTAAATATGTGTGTACATTCCAAAGCACAAGTCTCTAGTACTTGAAATGCGTTTTTCACAAATTGGGGGAGAAGGGGGCGTGGTATCCAAAATCTGTAAATTACAAAATCTTTGTATCGATGAACTTTATATACAACGCAAATTTGAAGATTCCAGGTCTAAAACTGTTCAAATTAGGCTAAAAAAACAAAATACATTTTTCGATTATTCTCGATAAAAAAGTTATCGGACGATTTATCGAAAAAATAAAGCAAACTCGTACTGCGTATGGTACTCACGAGTATGCATGCCAAATTTCAGCTCTCTAGCTCTTATAACTTCTGAGATCGACGCACTCATACGGACGGACGGACGGACGGACAGACGGACAGGGCTATATCGACTCAGCTCGTCACGCTGATCAAGAATATATATACTTTGTGGGGTCTGCCACGCCTCCTTCTGCCCGTTACATACTTTTTCACAAAACCATTATACCCTGATTTCCCATTTTCAATGGGTTCAGGGTATAAAAAGGGTCTTTGATGATAGGCAGGATAGGCTAGGCGTTAATTTGATAAAAAAAAAAAATCATAAACGTAATTTAATAAAGTAAATCTTTGAAAATTATAAGCTACATTGAATATTATATTATTACCAAAAAAGACTATAAATAAATAAAAACGAAATAAAAAAAATAAAATATTGCATGCTCTCACTATCAATAAAAGTTCCAAACATGTGCAACCCTTGACTAAAAACTCTCAACTAAAAACAAAGTTTCAAACTGCTGCTATGAAATATTGTCCAAATCATTTTCAATAGTTTGATCACAATTTGGAGTGGACCAAAAGTTGTTTATATTAACAAAAAGTTTTGATAACATATTGATGGAGCAGCAATTGGGATAACTTATCCCAGCTTAAATATCTGGGCAAGGAGTAGTTAAAGTTTACCGAATATGCAAAACACAACTTCAAAGGCCGTTGAAAATATGAGCCGGAACTTTTAGCATATGCTGTGAACGAAAATACCAGATGTGGGAATATGGACAGCTGTGGCGGAGTGGGAACCACGCTTGTGGCCGTGCGCCACGATGATGATGATGATGCCCATCAGCGTGTGTGCAATCTACGCCACTTATATTGGCAAGGAGTGGCGTCCCCGAGCCCAGTTAAGCAGAGGCATGGTCGACTGTTCGCCATGCGAAACGCGCTCGGTTTTGTTTTTCGGCTCCTACCTGGTTGCGGTTAAGGTGTGCGTGCTTCAAGCCAAGTACCAGCATGCGTTCAACAACAGCTAACAGCACTCCAATCGGACACGAGAACACGCTGTTTATGAGTGGCTACCTGTGGGCGTGTGTGTGTGTGTGTGTGGGTAGAAGATAGAGGAGCTGCTTTGTATCAGTGTCCAGTGGCTGTTCTTCCACTCAGATACTTCATATAACGCCCAAATAATGCACAAAAAAGCGAAGCAGAAGAGAAAAGCAAAACAGCACTAAATTTGTCGCCTCTATTTCTGTTTTGATTGTCTGCCCAGTGTGTGAGTGTGAGAGTGTACGTATGTGTGTGAGTGTGGCCATAACCATATCCCATCCACTAGGAGCTCTTCCGTACCGCCACAACCATTTGGTTGGGTATGGCATTTGCGCACGAGTGGCCCATTGTCTAAATTATTTCTATGGCGCAAAGTTTTCCATTTGCCGTCGAATTTGCGTGCTTGGCCCGGAACTCGGTGCTCGGAACTTGGCGCCCGGTTACGGTAAAGGCGTTTCCAGCGTACAAAAAAAAAAAAACAAAAAAAAAAGAAAGAAAAATATAAAATGAAAAGCAAATGCTAGGCTAACAATGCATCAATTTAAAGACGCACGTTTTACTCCTCAAATTTCGTCAGACGTCGTGATTCCTTGCGATTGCCCCTAATTGTAAGTCAAGTCACTCGCGCATACGCCTGCAGCATAGCTCACACATACACACGCACGTACAGAATTATATATGTATACAGAGATGAATACAAATAATAGCAGGCTTATACGATCTGTAATGCCATTAAGTGTTAATAGTCTCTGCGTTTATAAATCGATTGAAATATTTTAATAATAAATCATTTCAAAATGTTAAAGGACAACTTTTGCATTTAACTGAATGTATAAACATATAGCTAGTATTTGCAGATATTTGAAAGGTTAAGCGGACGAACAAATTTTCAATGAATAATATTAACAGTTTCTAATTATGTGTACGATTTAAGCTCGCCAATAAAAAATTATAATAATCCATTCATCAATTTTTCATTAATTAATTTTTCCAATATCCTGCCGGATCACCAATTTGGATTTCGGGAGGGACACAGCACAGTGGAACAAGTCCACAGACTGGTGAAACACATCTTGCAGGCTTTTGATGACTCTGAATACTCCAACGCTGTCTTTATAGACATGCAGCAAGCGTTTGATAAGGTGTGGCACGATGGATTACTGCACAAAATAAAAAACCTTCTACCTGCTCCGTACTATGGCCTCCTAAGATCTTATCTAGAAGACCGTGTGTTCCAAGTCAAGGTAAAAGATACACTCTCGTCCACATACCCTATGAGAGCAGGAGTGCCGCAGGGCAGTGTTCTTGGTCCGCTGCTGTTCTCCTTGTACACCTCTGATATACCTAGCCCGTCCTCTCAACATATGGATGCTCCCTCGAAAGCTGTCATTGCCACATATGCTGATGATATTGCCATCATATATAACTCAAAAAACGTGGTTGAAGCAAGTACAGGACTACAGAGATATCTGGATACTCTCGCTGATTGGTGCAAGCGGTGGAATCTCAAAGTTAACCCGCTAAAAACATTGAACCCTTGCTTCACTCTAAAAAGGCTGGCAATGCATACCCCCCCAATCCAGATGTCGGGAGTAACCCTACAGCAACCTGCTCAGGTGAAATATCTTGGCATCACACTGGACAAGCGCCTTACCTTTGGTCCACACCTCAAAGCTACGGTGAAAAAATGTCGTCACAGACTGCAACAATTAAGATGGCTCAACAATAGAAAGAGCACCTTACCGCTGAGATGCAAAAGAGCTGTCTATGTGCACTGCATCCTACCAATATGGCTCTATGGAGTGCAAATATGGGGGATCGCTGCAAAATCAAATTATAAAAGAGTGCAGGTTTTGCAGAACAGAGTGTTAAGGCAGATATCAAACTGTCCCTGGTACATACGCGGCTCAACACTGCATAGAGACCTGAAGCTGTCTACTGTCGAAGAACAAATAAATAAACACACAAGCAGATACTCAGACAGACTTGTACGACATCAAAGCCTACTCGCAAGAGGTCTAACACCTGCCAGACCCCTAAGACGACTTAAACGGCAAGGCTTTGCCAAAACAATGGGTATACAATAAATATTATTATTATTATTTTTCTTTTTCTCAGTCCTCACAAATTGAGTGAGGTTTGGCTCTAATTTTATGTATATATATGTGTTGTTAAAGTACTATATGTGATTGTACAGTTTCTACACTTAATAAACCAAATATAAAAAAAAAAAAAAAAAAAAAAAATTAATTTTTCTGAAGATACAGCATACTTTCAGGAGCATAGTTTTAGTTTTACTTACTAATATGTATTTTCAAATTGATTTTTCCTGATAAGAGTACATTTTCTAGTAAATTATAAATTAAAATTATCGTAAAAGTATTTTATAAATTGCAAATTTAGATTTATTTTATTTCCCGCCTACAATATACAATTTGACTAGTAAGCCAAATAAACCACAGTTATGCTTTTACGTTGGACACTGCATAAATATCTATTAGCGGAGGCTTTCATAAGCCAATTCCGAATGCGTATATAGTTCGTAGGCCATTAATCATTGTAACATATATGTATGTGCGATGGGCATAATAAATCTTCCAGTTGTCAGGCTAAATATTTAAACATAATTAATGTGAGTTAGCAAAATGCCCAGAGAGCGCACCTTCAACCTTGGCCCTAAAACTGTGCCCAATTGAGTTGAGGCCGAACGCTGCTCTGATAAGCACTGTTAACACTTTTCTGCGTCTATTAAATGCCCATATTTTAATGCATGCTAATCCCTTGTATACACTGGGGATTGTCGAGCTTAGGATTAGTGTCCGATTTTCGAGCTCATGCCAGAAATAATTGTAAGTCCCGACGTGCTTTTAAGCCCACGTTCATTTACTTACTCTAATGTCCCGCACTAAAATAACTATAAACCTAGTTCTATAAGAGCAAAGCTTTATGTCTGAAATTTTATACAGGGAATGCAGCGTATGCTTAAGAAGTATAAATATAACGCAAATGCACATTGTACGTGCAGAATGCAGTAAAATTTATATGGAATATTAAAAGAAAAGTCAAGGAAAAATATCAAGTTCAAAATGTTGAGCTCAGTCACAAGAATTCTAGAAAAATGATCCAACTAAATCAAGGTCAAATACATGCAAATCAAATTATGATAATTTATCGAAATCAAATACATTAACAACCGGTAAACAATTTCATTTTCAGTCTTCCCCTATAAATCATAAAAAAACAGCAAAAGATTTTATTGAAACGTAATGGCTTATTCATAATATGCAAATGGTTCGTCGTAAAAGTAACGTTTAATGCTTTAAGCAGCTCCCCCTTTTCGCCTTTATAAAATATGTTAAATGCTCCGGGCGAAATTTGCCGTGGCCAATGGGTTAAAATGCGCATAAAAGAAGTTTCACTTTATGCATCGAATCGGACAGAGACATAATAAAAAAGGGAGACTCAGCGTTATTTAGTTCGGTGACTGACGCCTTAAACTGAACCAGAAAGCCCTGAAGTGAATTTGGAGAGAGATTGATGTGCGTGTAATGAACACGTAAAAATTGATGACATTGATAGACTGTTCGTTGCCAAAATACCCTGTACACAAGACTTACGAAACAGAATCGAACACTGAGCTATTTATACTGATAACAAAAAAAAATCTCAAATCTCCCTGTTGGTTTTCCGCACATAAATAATCCAGACTAATATCATGCAAATTTTCAATACACAAATGCAAATATATCCTTATGCAACATAACGCAACATAATTTTCTAGGAATTATTATAGACTGGTATATATGTATTAATGCGCGTGACATTTTTGGCAGCGCATTAAAATTTTCGCCCTCGACGTTCACTAAAAAATTATCGCAATACACTTTACACCTTTTGTCACGCAATAAAAGCCCTTTAATGAGATAAAAGATAAAAGAGATAAAATAAGTAAAAGGCACTTTGAATTCGGTGATGCGTTTAGCACGGAGACCCAACATTTATATGGGCTGGCAGCTGGCAGTTAGTCTTGTGGCAGCTGGCAAGCTTTAGGTGACTCCGTAATTGATTTATATGGTCCATCCATATGGAGGTGGTCAGCTGGTAGCTGTTAACTGATCCAGAGTTCACACTAACACTTACCCGGCGACGCTATTTGGCTTAAATCGTGGTGAGCTTTTGTTGTCTGGCGGCCATAAAATGCCTAATTTAAGCAGCAATTGAATTTAATTGCTAGCAGTTGATCAATATGCCCGCAAATAACACGCAACTCGAATTCTGGACGGTCCTTTTGTGTTGGCTGCCGCCTTTGTTTGAGCCAGGGCTAAGGCAGTGGCCAAGATAAACAGTTAAAGCAGGCGACACAAAAGCGCGCGAAATCACACAGTCAAATAAATATACACACTAATAGAGTCATATGCACTCACACTCACACACAAGTAAGCCACACGCAGCGAGAGGGAGATACGGGCCGCAAGGACCTCGGTCGTAGCACTTTAATGTGGCGCCAAATGATGCGGCTTCCACGTCCACGTCGTCTGGCTCGTTGTCAGGATCTGTTCAATGCGCGACCGTCGCAGCGGCGTCTGTGCCATCTAACGGTATTTGTTGTACTGATTGCCCAGCACTGGCTGCCAGATGAATGGACCAAAAAATTTCCAAACAACTTCACAGTTGTCGGTGCAAGATGCGAAAAGTTTGCGCGCGCCCCATGGACAAAAGCATCACACACATACACACACACGCACACGCCCACAACTCACGCTCACGCAGCGCTTGGAGCTTTTACTACGCGACGAGCTTTTAGGGGATGCTATTCTTACCCCATCCATGCATAAGCTTATTCAAAAAGTCAAATTGCTGTATCAAGTCGAATTTACCTTGAAGTAGGAATATGGACGTTTTAGTTATTATGTTTGTATTATATAATTGTTGAAATTGTTAAAGTTAGTAATAAATTATATAATTATTATATATTTTTTTTTTAATACTATATAAGTTCACTGCAAAAAAATCTTACCTACAACGACTACTTTGAAATTTAATATTTAAAAAATAGCTCTACAAATTATTTTTAATTTATTTATAAAAAAAAAGTAAAAAAAAAAAATTTTAAACATTTATGTATGCTCATTTGATATTCTTTTAATTAATATTTTTCACATTATACCTTAAAGCCTAAAAAGAAAATTATGTATTAAGGAATTACCTTGTCTGACTCACTCACCTTTATTTATATTTTATATTTTTTTAAAACTCTGTTACTCAGCAGTAATAAAGCTTATATTATTATTTTCAATGCATATTAGGCTATTTTAAATTGACAAAAATATGTCAAAGTCACACTGCGCACACTTATTTACTTACAGACAAGCATTTCTATTGCTTCTTACATTATTCTAGATTATTTCTTAGTACACAATTTGAAGTGCCTACTCACTGTTATATAAATAACCAATTGAGCTAATACTAATGTGCTAACTAGGCGTAAAATGTTCGTATTTGTTTTGACTTTGGAGCCAAGTGAACAAACTCTGACGTCGAATCCATTCAGTCTTGTTTAACACGTGATGCGTAGCAACGAGATTGAGTCTGTCTGAGTCTGTGTGAGTGTTTGGATGTGCGCGTGTATGGGTTGATGGGGATTATCAGTACATGATTTGCTAAACAAGGCAGATGTTTTAATTCAATATTCAGAGCTATAGTTCAAAACCGTTTGGCCAGAGATTAGAAGAAAACAAGTAAGAACGTTGCAGTCGGGCGTTACCGACTGCGGAATACTCATTCACATCCCATCAACAATTTAGTAGTTAAGTTTCGTTCTAATACTGTAGAATATACAGGTTTTTCCGATTTGCCACGCCCCAACTGGGCGTAGACACCTCATTTTTGGTCAGTTTTTAGAAAGAGATAACGTTACCCTAACTGCAAAGTTTGAATGCTTACCCTAAAAAAATGTGAAAATTACAGGGTATTTTTCGATATGCCACGCCCCTAAAGAGGCCTAAAAATTATTTTTGGGAAATCGATAGAGGAGGCTACCAGTAACTCAACTATCCAAATTTGAAGCTTCTAGCTATTATACTTTAGGAGATATAAACTTTTGCGGTTTGCCACGCCCCCTGTGGGCGGACATATATCCGACAAAACTTTTTGGTCTTGGGTGATCAGTCCGAGTATATATACAAAATTTGAGGTCTCTGCCATCAATAGTGTCCAAAATATAGGAGAATTTAAAAAATCACTATATCTTCAGGTCCGATTTGCCACGCCCCCAACGGGCGTAGACCTATAATTTATCTTCAGACTTTATAGAATCATACCATTAGCTGACGTGCAAAATTTCAGCATTCTAGGTTTACAACTTTAGGAGATACAGTTTTATCCGATTTGCCACGCCCCCAATGGGCGTAGATATATCCGCCATAGCTCGTGATCTTGGGTGGTCAACGCGGACCTACATACCAAGTTTCAGCTTTCTAGCTCTTCAACAAACATGATTTCTGGTATATCGGAAAATGCATTTTCCGATTTGCCACGCCCCTAGTGGGCGGATCGGGAAAATTTTAACACTTTATAAATCGGAGATATACACGAGTATGTGTTCCAAATTTCAAGTCTCTAGCTTCAATAGCGCCGAAATAAATTGCGTTCATACGGACAGACGGACAGACGGACAGACGGACGGACGGACAGACGGACAGACGGACAGACGGACGGACAGCAAGACGGACATTGCACAAAACCAATATACTGATTCACTTTCGTGAATGAGTATAATAAAAATAAAAGGCAGATGTGTTGGGGTAAAAATGAGATGAAGTCATCATTTATAATAGATCACAAAGTGTCGTTGTAAGCGAATCCTCCCCCGGGTAACAAGCTGTGTGTACACTGTACACATGTGAGTACACGATTTCACTGTTATTCAAGACAGATTGTATGAGTGTTTACTGTATGTATATTACTTTATTAAATATTTTAAAATTAATAATTACAAAATATATTATCATTAATATGTATTACATATTTGTAGCTTGGGATGGGGCATATGGTAGGGTAAGGGGCTTTAAAGAGAGGGGCGTGTTTTGTATTCTGCTGCAGCACAACTTAAAAATATCACACACAAATACCACGCAAGAACTGAAAGTTTGATGAATTTTGTCATCGTTCTAAATCTGCGCACTGTCAAAGCTGGGACTTGGCTCTAGCATCTATGGACATTCCTTGTCGCTGATCTTCTGAAAGTCTAAAAGGCAAATACATATATCATTTAATACAGAATAACTAAATTTGCTCAATATAATATGCTAACTCACTTGCATTCTGGAGGCAATTCTCAGTCTTCATAATACAAACATTGCGATACGTTTTGGTGACTCCTTTGTCATCCGCCGCGCATATAAATTGATTCTCCTGCGTATCGCACTCCATGTTGCACTTCACATTCGGATCGGGCAGGCTGAGGCACTGCACCAGTGTCAGCGCATAGAGCGTCACTATAAATAAACACAATAGCCATAATAGTTAGTTAAGCGGAACACACAATCAACAACAAGCAAAAGAAGAATAAGAAGAAGCAATCGCTGCCTGGCAACATGCTCTGCATGCCAATGAGATCCACCCAATATGATATCATCAATAGAAAAAACTCAATCCATCGATTCGATCGTACGCCCATTTATTCTAGACGCCAGCCTGTCTGGCATGTCATTGGCCGGCCGGAAAGTTCGACAATAATACTCAATTATTACCTGGCACAGTCAGCTCTGACTACAAAGAATTAGCTAATAAGCCAAATAGCGAACAATATATTGGTAATATTAAAATGATAAGTTAAATAACATAAAAAAAATGTATAAAATATATTTTGAAGGTTACATGGACATATTTATATTATTTATATTTTTACCTTCTATTGACTATTTCAATAATAATGTAAAATATATTTCCCTGCACATATTTCAGTATCAATGCGTAAATAGGTCAGTTCTGTTGTTGCTTTGGAAATTTTAAGTATTAAATTGATTGCAAAAATCACCACTGTGATTGTATTGTAAATAAATATATGAATCATATATATATAATATCAAGCAACAAAAATTGCATTATAAATACATGAAAATAAATTTTAAAAGTAAAAAAAATACAAAATTTTTTGTATATATAAAATTCATTTTATTTATTTAAAAAAATGTATTTTAATTTTCAATTGAATTATTTCATGAGATAGAATTTAAAAATTTGAAATATTCTTGCAAAGTTAAAAATTTAACTCTCAAAAAATATTCTTGTTACGCAGTGTTAACTGCAAAGTAAATTAAATTACAAATTCTGGGAAACATTAAATGAATTTCGTTAGATGTTCGCAACAGATTTGCGATATTATACCTGGAAATTTATAATTCAATATGTAAAGCCCATTAAATTTGAATAAGCTATAAAAATAAATTTTCAAAAAAAAAAAAAAAAAAAAAAAAAACTAATAATCAAATATATATGGGTACGATATAAATACTTACATGCCAAGAATACTGCAAACAGCTTCATTCCGTTGTAATTTATGTAGATTGATTTATATATATAATAAATATATATATATATATATAAATCTATATGTATATATATTAGAAATATTTATTTTATTATTTGTGTATATTTATTTGACGATGTGCCTCTAAAGATGAGTTCGCTATTATCTATCACACCAGCAAACAACTAAAAACTCGGTCGCACAATTTTATATATTTATATTTATTGAGATGCGATGCGTGAACTTTGCGGGTTAAAATCGTGCGTGTATATAGATAGAAGTATTATTTATGCGGCGCTAGATTTTTGTTTTGCACGATAACTATATATGCTTGTATATATATGCCGTATACTTTATAAGTATTTATGCTGGGCTATATATACTATCTAAGAATATAGCTTGTCACTGAACTTCAGACACGTGTATATATTACTATATCCACTATATATAATTTTATATGTGAGTTTTGTTGTTTGTTAAATACGCGACACAGTCGTTGCTAGAAGTATGTGCACGCACTGATTCCGTTTACACACGTCGGCGAGGCCGCGTCCAAATGCGAACTGAAACTGAACCAAGCGCAAAGATATCCTCCAGCCAGTGGGCAAGCGAGATAGATTCACAGAGCGAGCGAACGAGCGTGATGCGGAGAGAGAGTGAGATAGGGAGAGCGAGTTAGCTCTGACACTGACTCTGGCCGTTGGACTGACGGATGAGACTGAAGCTGGATGCGGTTGCGGCTGCTGTGGCTGCTGCGGCTGCTGCTGTTAGATACAGAGATAACTATGTGTGTACACACACACACACACACACACACACGCACACAATCACACGTACACACACATGCACTGAGAACCAAAAGGCACGTTCGAATTTTCAGTTTCGAGTTTGGGGTTCAATAATCAATCAAAATCAGTGACTGACTAACTGATTGGCTGACTGACAGTCTGACTGTGTGACTGGCTGACTCGCTGGCTATCTGGCTGGCTATCTTGGCTTTGGCTTTGGCTTTGGGCTGGCTCGTCGTAGCGCACACGAATGATGTCCGACCACACAGTGTCTGTTAGTTTTATAGAATTTTTTTCCATGCTAAAATTGATTTACGCTCGTGTCGTCGTCTTCAGTTTTCTTTCCGTTTGCTTTGTACATTTTGCCTTTATTTTATTTTATTTCTTTACTGTGTGTGTGTGTGTGTGTGTGTGTGTGTGCCACCGTATTCTGTGTATGTTTGGGCTAGCGTGTGTGTATGTTTGTGTGTGTGCTTGGCTGGTACGATCGATCGCTGGTTGATCGCTTGATCGATAGCTCTGTAGGCGGGTCACGCGTCACGTTCCCCAGCCCCCTTGGTGGCTTTTGTTTGTGTGTGTGTATGTGTGTGTTTTTTTTTAATTATTTGAATTATTTATGTATTTCATGCAGTCAGTCGTCACATCTGAAATTTTGAGTTCGGATTTTTTTGTTTTTGGGTATTTTTTGCTCAACTTTTTCGTTAATTGGTTCACGTTCACGTTTCGCTTGATACTGTCCGCTGGCATCGTTCAAATTTCGTCAGAAAAGAAATATTTGAAAATTGTTTTATTTTCATTATTATATATGTGCATACTTTTTTATTTTTTGGCGACGACCACGAGTTCAGTCCACTCGTCGTCTATGAATTTCCTTTGATGCTCAAATATTTCTTTTATATTTCATCTTTTTTTTTTTTTGCGGCGATTCTGAAATATTTTCATATATACGTCCATGTGTGCGTGTCTGTGCAGATCGTTATTTATGAAAGCGCGACGCATTTGATTTTTGATTTAGATTCACATTTTTGTGCGTCTGTAGAAGTTTTTTTCCTGTCTTATCAGCTTACTTGTAGACAGACGTATTTTACATATAGACCACGATTATCTCACAACTCATTCAAGACATTTGGATTATTTTATTTTAAGTATTAACAAAATACTCTGACTAATGGCACAAGGTGCACACTCTATAAACATTAAATGTGCTTTTTGGTTTTTCTTGGGATTTTTTACACATTTGGTTCGAAAGTAAACAATCAACACATTTGTTTATATATGCTGCGACAATGCAATTTACAACAATTAATCATATTATTGTTTATGATGTTCATACCCATGAAACAACTTTGATACCCTTTGTAAATAATACAAGCTGGGATTTTGGGTTTTATGCTAGTGCGCCTAAGGCATTCCTACGAAGAAAGTGATTTTATTTGAGAAAAAACATGTGCTAAGAATAATGAAAAAATATGTGAGATATCTACTAAAGTCACAAAATCTTTTAGTTATATTCTACAGAAGTTTTTTGCTTGAAAATTACACTACATGGAGGAATACAATTTGATTTGCTACTCTAATATTCTAACAATATTAGGAAAAACTATAAGTATATTCGAATAAATAAATTGTTGTCGAATAGATAAGACTAAACTTAAGTCTGCAGAAGCAGAGCAACGCCCGCCAGTGTCCATTTGCCTGGCTTGTCCTTGGTCTTCAGATTGAAGGTCCACACATAGGTTGGGCCACGGGTACGTGTCTTGTAGACGGGGCATTCGTACATGTTCCTCATGTCCTGCTTGTCTTGGGTAATGGCCTGCGAGTGTGGAGAGATATATGGATATTTTAGATTTTAGAATTGAATTTATGCAAACATGCGCCGCTTTTTAGACGCCACAGATCCGTTCCCAATTCAAATGGGTATTTCTATTTAGAATTCGCTTTTCGGCATTTGCATTACAAACTCACTCGAATATTGATCACTGGCATTGAGGGATATAGTTCTTTGAGACGTGATTCCATAATAATGCCCTGCTGTATATCCCATCTGGCGCCCTCCATATAGATGCCATGCACACAGCAACCGTCCCGCGGTGCCGTACTGTAATTAAATTCAGACAGAGATTTGCAATTGATATCGAATAAGCATGGATTATTCACTAAGCTCCGCCAATTAGTGGGGCGCCTCTGTCTGACGCCAAATTCAAAATACGAGAAACTGGGCGCCACTTAATAAGCAATCCGTGCATCAACTATCAGCAATCAAGACTCAAGAATCGACAGTCGGCAAATAGACAATTGTTAATTACACTTTATTATTAATTGCTATTTATAAATATTCGCTGTGTGTGTATTGGTGCGGTGTCTAAAATTAGCCCTCATGGCATAGCATTGCAGCTATTATTAGACTCAGCTTGAAGCCGTTGGCCGGATGAGCCGCTGTTTACACTATCTTCCCAGTGTAAGTATTGACACAAGTCATGTAGATTTACATAGCTACATAGTTGATACGACAAGTAGTGCTGAGCACGTGTCGTGCTCAATGGGACGGTCTAACACGATGTGGTTGGGAACGGCTTAATCAAAACCCAGAGAGATCTTAAGATGATAAAACACGGATTATAAATATAATGTTTCCTGATTATATTAGCATGGCGATTAGCTATGTGCGGCTGACTCAGCCGACTCTACACAGTCTTTACAAGCTAACCATGAGCTTAACTCAATCAATTTTCAGTAGTCATCACGGCTCAGCACAACTTTACACAATCTCAACAAGCCCAAGCACGAGTCAACACGAGCTTATTGCAATCGCTCATGCGCTCCTCTCTAGCAATGATTAGAGTAAGGTATGCAAATGTGTGTGTGTCTGTGTCGCCTAATTGGGTTGTCAGTACTGAGCACTTAGCAGTTCTATAGCTATCAGTCGAGAACTTGAACTGATGAAGGCCTTTCCGCAGCAGGAAAATAATTGTACTATATACGCATATATACCAATATATGTCCTATTGAGTGCCGTCAAATGGGCATCTCCAATGCAATGCCAGACAATGGTTTTAAAATCGGTCACAAGTCTACTGATATCTGTTTCGCGTAGCTGGGGGTCAGCGCCAAAGTCAATTAAAATTGCGTTTCAATAAAGTCGTGTGTGTCGCTCTTTGTCGGCCGGCACTTACGTAAATTCCTCCTTCTGCTTTTTGGTCACGTCACACTGCAGGCACATCTTGTCCAGCGGCAGCTCGTTGCGACGCGCCGTGCTCTGCATGATGGCCGTTAGCAATGATTGGGGATTAAAGAAGCCCGCCAGCCAGACGCAGGAGGGTAGCTGCAATCGGGACACAAAGCAAAAAGCATAAATATTTGCAAACTGGTTGGGTCGAGTCGGGTCGGCATACCACAAAATCGGTGGACCATGTTTCCAACTCTCGCAGGCGCAGACACAAATCGATAAACCAATTGTTGAGCCCCAGCAGCGAGGGATAGGCACGTTGTGTCCATATCGGCGGCACCTGGTCCAAAAACAACGAATTCTCGAGCACCTCCATGTCCGAAGTGATGGTCAGTTCACCCTTCAGGCCCAGATCGAGCTCCTTCAGGTTGCGTTTCATTTCGCTGGTCAGGTAGTTCATGCGCTCGCATTCCTGGAACGCCACAATCACATAGGGCGTACGCTCCTCCACTTTGTTCATAATCTCGACCATATTAAATTCCTCAGGCAGCTTCTCAATGATCTCGTCCACAATCTGTTTGACCTTGTCCTCGCGCGTTACTGTGGCACCGCCGCCGGCACCGGCATCCCGCGGCTGCATCTCGAAGACGGTGCGAAATATGTTCTCTGCTCGGGTAGTCAGGAAACCAACCTCTGCATTGGGATGCAGGCCATACAGGTAGGGCGACTCGGCTGGCATCATTTCATCCACATAGTTGTGATAGCCCACATAGTCCGTGTTGGGTGGGGCGGGAAAGGAGGGCGCCAGGAACAGCTCGCCGTCAACCAGATCTGGCTGCATATACTCCTCCAAATAGGTGATGCACAAGCGTCTGTCCCAGTCGTCAGTGATGTGGCCGCCGTACATAATCTCGCCGAATAGATAACGCAAATCCTCCCACGGTACCTTGGCATTCGCCTCCAAGTAGTTATACAGCACTGATACGCTGATATTCAAGTCGCCCACATTGAATGGATATATCTTGTTCCAGCCCTGGGCGCCGAATTTGCGGCGCTCAGCTACCACAGCATGGAAATAGCACAGCGAAAAGAGAATGGCCTTGAATTCGGCCTCCTTGCCAGACATCTCCAGAGTTTCTTGCGTGAAATTGTCCAAGGCCTTGTGCAGATTGGCCAACATACCCGTTGGCGGCTCATTGGTGATCTTTATGGAGGACTCCAAGATACCCTAAAAAATATCGTTTACTCACTTTATTTCATACTCTACCCAACACTTGCCTGTGGTATAATATGCGCCGATGGCGTTGAGGCAGGTTCTGCGCTCAGGAACATGCGATAGTCTGGATGGGAGCCATCGGCATAGTGCTCCAATTTTTTCTCCAGCATGGGTAACCACTTGCGCACCAAGTGAATGTTCTGGAGGACAACCCAGTGGCCACTTTTGGCTGCCGTGTCCATAGCTGCCTCAGCAATCGATTCCTGGCCCTGGCCCAGGGACACGTTGTGAAAGTTGCCCAGGTCCATGGAGAAGCCCAGTTGCTTGCCTAAAGCTTCAACGTCTTTCAGGGGATTGACGCCTGGAGAAAGTATAAAGAAGATGGGCGTGGATGGACTAGCCTCTTCGTACGACTTGGCAAACTCCATGGCGCGGCTCTCCACATATTTGGAGCCCAATTTCTCTTCAATAAAGTCACTGTGATATAAAGTGAATGTCATAAAAATTTCATTTTCATTATTATAGAAAATACTTACGCTAGTGCATAGGTCATGCGATCGGGTCGCAGAGCTCTGATCATGCAGAGACGCTGCAAGGCGGTTTTATTTTTCCATTCCTGCGGAAATTTCTCCTTCTCCGGCAGCTCAGATTCAACGAGCTTTTTCCAGCGTTTCGATGATGTCTCAATGTCCCGATCCAAGTTCCGAAACTCATCTTTGGACGCTAGACTGCAAATTCCGCCCCACGACTGATTACTCAAAAAATCCACAGGACTTGTCACATGTGGCTTTATCGGGAAGCGGAGTAGGAAGTCCAGTTCCGCGGATGAGAGCTCCTCGTTCATCAGCAGTATCTGTTCGAAAATAAGGGAAAAGCTTTAATAAAAGAATCTATTAATGTCGAGCGTGGCTTACCTGAAAAGTCATTTGCGAGGCAAAGATGAGCTTGTCGCATTCAAAAAGACCACGCGAAGTATACTGAAAGACCGAATACGTAATACAATCGATCAGATTTGAAACGCGCAATGCCAAAGTTTCGCTCGGTTCAGCCTTGGCTATGGCCTTTTGGAACACTACACTAAAAGCCTGTGGGAGAGACGATTATTGACTTCTGAGTTTCATCATTTGCTGCTGAGGCCTTAAGCAAACCTTCAATGAAAACTGATAGATCGGATTGATGGTGTTCAGCTCGTTAAGTATAAAGTATAAGAGACTAGCTCGGGCAGCAGCTGGCCTGTAGTATTCCCGAGCCTTATCAATTTCCTTCGACGTGATTTTAGCCTCAGCCACTTTCTCCTCAATATCCGAAGCTGTGCTTTTGGTTGTCTCCAGGTTCTCCACTAATGCGGTGTCACCTAAAATATTCTCACCCGCTGATGATAGACGCGAGAGGAGATCATCTTCCAGTTTCTTCAGCATAATCTTAAAATCGTTCTGTTGCTTAGTTAGCTCGGCTTTCAGGTCTTCCAAGTCTGGGCGTTCGGCCTTCACAACTTCGGCGAGCAGTTGATCCTCCAGTCCATCTCGAGTGACAGTAAAATTGATCAGTGTGGTCTGTGCTTGCATTTCAGGTTTATAGTGCGGATTAGCTAATTTAGTGTGTAGAATTAAACGGAATGTGGAATTGTACTCGATCTCCTTGTCACCGATCTTGATAGCTCTGCAAAACAAGGGGTGTTAGAAGTATTCACTTACATTAAGTAAGCGACGCTGCACTCACTTGCCCTTCTTGATAAGATTGCGTCCGAGCAAAGAGTCCAAAACGGGATCTAGATTCTCATCGATATTCTCGATCAGCACCGTTATGCCGGTATTAATGGACTTCTCAATGATATCCAAATAATTGCGTTGACCCAGCCGTATGACTTTTAGCTCCTCGCCATACTTCTGCTTAATCCACTTGACGCCCTGCAACTGAGGGTCAATCATGAGTGGCCAGCGATCCGAGTTAGACAATATTGTTGCATTCTCAATGGACATGCGATCGCTGGGCAGACCCTCGTTCGTCCAAATGGCAATGGTCGTGTCATCGGTAAGCAGCGTCAGCGGATCAAGATTCTCAGTTGTGGGTATGGGGGGATCAATGCTCTTTAGAAAGGGTGTCCACATCTTTTGCAAGAGATCAATGCGAAAACCCTTCGTAAAGCAACCGACATAGGAAATGAAGGCGGTAATGAGTAGTATATCGCCGGGTAAGGTAATGCCCTGCTTGACGAAGCTGAAAACAAAAGTAGTTTGCATTAGTTTGCATTAGAGATCTATTGTGGGAGTACTACTCACTTATTGACTGCTTCAGCCCAGCGCACGTTCTCGCTGGCCAGACCGCCGACCAGACGATTGGCCAGCGCAATGGTTGCCTGTGTGGCATCCGCCTCCTGCTGACAACGTAGCTTATCCGCAATCGCCTTTTCAAAGTCCGCTGTCAGCTTGGCCAGCTGCTCCTCAAGACTCTGCGCGTAATTGAAATGAAAGATAATTTTAAAATTATAATATTTACATTTACGGACTTACCGCAACTTTGCGCTTGATGCCCGCCAACTTGTCCTGTGCAGCTGCCAGCTCTGCATTAGCAGCAGCCAAGGCCTTGCGCTTCGGCTCCACATCGCAATAGACTTCGTAGAATTTAATAATGTTGATGACCCAGGCACAGAGTCCAGCCGCAGCACCCGATTTGGAGCGGACGAATTCAGGTTCGAATTCGGGATCCTTGAGATAAGGTTGAATGGCTTTAATAATTTCCGGATGTATATTCTCCTTGTCATAGTTAATCAGGGCATCCAGAAAAGCATCCACCTTGGCCATGGAAATTTTGGCCGCTTTCCAGGATCGATCCTTGGGCAGTTTGCCCCCAGGTGCCAGCAGGACCATGACGGCAGCGGTCACATTCGTCACTGCACCCGGTGGAGAGCCAAAGCTCTTGAGTTCTGTCAGGTTGGCCTTGTTGAGCGTGTTGAGTGCCTCTTGGGCGGCCAAGAGGGCGGGCTCAGCCTTGAGCAAATCTTCCTCGCAATCGCGCTGCTTTTTGCTCACTTCGTCGGCTATCAAAGCGACCTTCATTTCCTCTTCGTCGGCAACCGCTTTTTCCGTTTGAACTTTTTCCGTTTCAATGCCCACAATTTCGATCAAGGCATCCGCTGCGTCATTCTTCTCCTTCAGCTCCACCTCCTGCACGGCCAATTTGACCTTGAGATCCGCCACCTGCACAGCGGTGGAGCGCAGCTTTTCCAATCCATTCTCCAGACGCTCAATTTTGCTCTGCAAGTCCTCGTGCTTGTGATTGAGTAGCTTCAGATAGAGATTAATCTGCTCAAGATAACTCTTGGGTGTGGTATAATTATAACGACGTTCGTTCTGTAAATAAACCTTGGACGTCGTATTAACCGACGTGTGTACGTAGGCCATGAACTTGGCCACAGAATCGCGATGAGTCTCTGGCAGCACTTTGTTTTGGGCCAGAAAGTTCATGGCGACCGAGATGAGTGCCTCCTGAGGCCATTCGTGGAACCAATTGATGGATGTTGCATTGATGATGGCAGGGAATTTTCTCGACCGAACACGCAATGTTGAACCCACTGGTGAAAAACACAGAACTATCTTCAATTGCTTGCGCACACGATCGATGAAGAATTTCCAGCAGTTTTCACGTGTATCAACCAGTCCCGCACCTTTGACCTCATTACGCACACCAGCGATTATGTTCTCGATTTCGTCATCCGGAAATAGATCTGGAATCTCGCCAGTGGCTAACAAATCGTTGATTAAGACAAGAAAATCCTCGCTAGGTATCTGGGCGTCCGTCATTAAAAACATAATGCTAACATTTTTCAGGCCAGCTTTCAAATACAAGCCGGAAAACTCGTTCTAAGTATTGTATATACATATGTTAAAAGCGGTTAGAAATTATTAGATATCAATTAGAATATATGAAGAGGACAGACCTTCAAATCATTGACACCGTAGCCCTTCTTCAGCTGTATTTGCACAACCTCCAAGCTGGATATGAATGCTGCCAAGCGCGCTAGAGATTGTTTTCCACTGCCACCAACACCAACCAATAAAGCGCTGCCACGCGGCGATTCTAATATGCGATTGATTCTACACGAATCAGACAATAATAATCCGAATATAGTTTATCTTTTGGAACTTGATAAGCCTATATAAGACTTACCTGCAGACATGCATCATCGCATCCTCGAATAACACCAGATTCATGGCAGCGACTAGATCATTATACGATGACATTGCTTCCTGAAGGAGTTTGTGAAGCTCAGGCCAACCCTTGATGGGCATGTACTTAGGATCACCAATTCCTCCAGCGAAATGACAGTAAATATTCGGTTTGTCGAATATAACGGATTCGTCAATTTCTTCGAACGACTTCTTGACAATGTCATGCTGCATTTTCGTAAAGCTATCAATGTCCTTATCATCGATTAGCTTATCGGAGTACACACGCTGTGTCTCGTGTTGCCACAAACGTATAAGATCTGTGGAGCTCGTCAAGCAATCTGTCGAGCTAAATAAAAGACCCTGCAAAGTATAATAGAATACAATGAAAATAATTGCAATCATCTGAATCCTGTGCAATACTCACTTGAAAAACATTGCTGATGTCTCGAAGATTGAAGATATAGTGGGATTTGATAGCCGTGGGCAGAAAGACCTGCAGGCACTTGTTGTGCAAGGCAATTGTGGCCGCCACTATATTGGGCGTCATTCGCGTCACGATCGGCATGAACTTTTGCTCGGCATTCGCAAAGTGCTGCGACAATATCGCCGAGTACATGACCGTGATGGAGTCCGTGCCCGGAAAGCTAACGGCTAGCACGCAAAAGTGCCGCTGCAAACGGGGATTGATGGTGAAGCTGCCCGAGGTCGGATTCATGCACGCCACATACTGACAGTTGTGTATATCCTTGAGGGTCAGCTTGTTGCGATCGTACCAGTGTCCGTAGTCGAGATGTTGTCGCATCAGCGTGTGCGGCTGCACGGTGCCGTAGCAGTCCACCTCGGGCATGTTGATGTCGTCAACAAAGTAGATCAAGGTCTTGTTGCCAGGCGGTCCGTAGTTGCGACCCGCTTTCTTCTCCAGCGGCTTCTCGAGTATCTTTTGCAACATTTCGGACGTGGTATAAAAATTGAATGGTATTGTGGTGACAGCGTAATTCTCAGAAAGCGATTGAAGCTTCTCATTGACCAGTACGGTCTTGCCGCAGCCGGCATTGCCTACTAGCATCACCGGGTGCTTCTTATCCATCAACAGATCCAGAAAATAACGCAAACGTATTGACTCGGAGGTATGCACGAGCACAGCTTGCAACGGCAAGTCCGAATCCAGCTCGAATTTCGTTATCTTCTCGGTCCAGGGCAGGAAAGTCTTTGTCTCGCTATCCAGAAAATAATCAAACACCGTTCCGCCTGCATTTTGTGGATTTTGCAATTCGCATTGTTAGTTCGTCGTGATTCCCAAGGGAAATTCCAAACGATTTTGCTACTCACCCGATGGAAACTTAACAGTTTTGAACTCATTTACCCACCATTTGCTGAACTCCACGCGATAGTCAATGGCTTGATCCTGAAACATGGCCGAGCCGAATGCCCAAATGCAGGCAAAAACGAAATACAGTTCGTGCCACTCTTTTGGACAGTCGGCCGGTGTGTTAGCTGGTATTAGAAAACAGTTTAGCAGATGGCACAGCATTTGTATGTGGGCCATTTCAGCGACAGGCGTGATCTTTTTAAAACGCACGCGTATCGTGTCCAATGAGGGCGGTATGTACTTATCGAATAACATGACCAAATTGGACTTTTCGGCTGGAATTTTGCGCGTTTCAACCCAACTGGTCACATAGCTGCAAAGAGAATGAAGCGAATAATGAGAAATCTATAAATTGGTATATAAATACATCTCTTAAACAATTGGAGCGTCTTCTGAATAATCTACCTTTCAGCTACTCGGTCAATTCATAGACAGTCATTTAATCATTCCGATTATCCTACACCTGTTTAGATTTATATATGATTGTATGCTAGATGTGTCGCTACTTACGGATTCCAACCCAAGTCCTGGGGATTAATATACAATATGCCAGCTCTGGAGACAGTTGCCGGTGTCGCTGTTCTCAGATTGGAGATCTCAAAGAGCAAACGCATCGAAGGTGTCAACGCAATGCGCTCATTGCTGGCCAAAGTCAACACTTTGTTATCGTCCATAACGGTATTTAAGCTCTCGATCCACATGGGATCGATGTCGCCATCGAGCACAATCCATTTGGGTTGATCACCCGTTATGTTTGCCTGATCCCGCATCAGAACTGAGAACAGTCCGTCCTTCCATTCGCGCGTCGCCGGGTTGATAATGCCGAAAAGTTCATCATTGGTCACCGCTTTTGGATTCAAGTCATTGAATATGGGCTTCCGCTTGATGTTCTGATAGGTGCGCAGCAGCGTCTTCCACACTTGGGTTTTTCCGGTGCCCGCATTGCCAACAATGAATACAGAATGACGTACCTCCAACAGTTCCTCCAGTTGCACTACTTTCAGTATAAAATTATCTTCCGGTTGTAGTAGCAAATCGGAGGCAGCTTGTTTTACGGTGCGTTCAAAGTCCTGATCACGTTTGCGGGGCACATCCAAAGCGGGAAACAGATCGCTGATGAGACCCATGAACACTGGCATATCATCTGTTACGATTTTCGGTATATTGAAATCGCGCAAAGCGCGCATTAAAACCTCCTCCTCCGGCCGGCCAGGATCGCCTCGCTGTAAGAATGTTTAGAATTTTGCATTTAGCGCAAGACAAATAGATGGAAAGGCAGCACATTCACCTTTAGCGATCCAGCCACTACCAACACCGACTTGATGGCACGTAGGCCCCAGTCATAGTGGTCCTGCTTGGAGAGCAGTTCCTTGCAAAGCGTATAGAGCGTAATGAATTTGCGGGCTAGAACACGTGCATCCTGAAATCCCTCGGCGACCAGCATGATCTCACAGATAAGTTCAAAGTCCGGTACCACCATGGCGCAGGGACGGAACAACGCCTTCAGATTCTCCGGCAGCTCAGTGCGTCCGGCATAGCCCGGATTCATTGTAATAAATATGCCCACCGTGGGCACGCACGTGATAACCTCGCCCATGAAATTGAACTTCTCCTTCTTATCGCGTATGGCATCCTGGACGGACTTCACCTGGACTGCCACAACGGAGAGTACTTCCACCGTAATCCTATTGAACTCATCGAAGCAGCCCCAGGCGCCCGTCTGGGCAAGACCCTTGTAAATATTGCCACAGGATTGGTAATCCATCTGCTCGGAACAGTTGAATACATAGACCATGATGCCGATGGCCCGGCCCAGATCCTTGGTTGTCTCCGTTTTGCCCGTGCCGGCCGGCCCAGCTGGCCCACCGCCCATCACCAAGTGTAAGCTCTGTGTAAGTGTTATGTAACAGCGATCTGTGAGCGGCGTGATGACCAGGCGTGGTGTATTGCCTAAGTATTCGTGACAATACTGGAACTCAGCATCGCAAATATTGGCAAAGCAATCCTTTTCCACATCATCGAAACGATGCCGCAACTGCGATTGCCACATAAAAGCCGAGCCTGAATCCAATTTGGCCTGAATCATCTTAGCGACCACATCTCTCGAGTGCACATCAATGGTGCATATCGTCATGATTTTCTGACGATCCCCCTTGGTCAGCTCGCCGAGCAGAAGTGTAATGAGTAAACTGAGTTGTGAGATTTGTTTCTTATAATAGTCCTTGATCGCATTGTCGTAACCCTCCTCCAAACGGCTGAACGCAATGTTCACCTCAGTGGACCACCAGATCTGTGAGCCGCACAGCGATACCTGGGCAGGATAATCGAATAACCATTGCTCACGTTGCTTTTCCTCATAAGCGACAACAGCTTCCGTAACATAATGACGCAGTGAGGCGCGCATTGCCGCTTGTATGCGATTTAGCCACACTTCAACCGGGCCACGAATGCTGGCCAACTCGTTGAACTCCACATATTCGCCATCTTTGGCATACATGCCAGAAGCTGACTCTATCTCATTGGCCGCATCGCGGTTAAATTTGAGGCGTGCTATCGAATCGAATAGTTTTGTGAGATGCTTGGTAACCATATCGGGCTGTATGCCATTGCTAAGGACATCGAGCAAATCGGCCGATGATACAAAATAGAAACGAGGAAAAGCCAAACGTTTTGTTTCCAAATACTCTGCCAGTGCCTTTTCGCATAGCGTTAGCTCCTTTTGCAAATGCTCCAGACGTTCGATCAGGCCAGCTCGATTGGTTGATGCCACCACATTCGATGAGACGGACATCTCATCCATGAGTATACGAAATTCGGCATCGATATTATCGAAACGGTCCGAATCGACCGGCAGCTGTTTGCGTATATCTTCCGAACTCATGAAGATACTCTCAAGATGGGTCCAAGTGCGTTGCACCTCAAACCAAACGGTTATAACTTGATCGGCAATCATTAATTTATTTTGCCAAGCTGAAACTTCCTCGAGGAAATGGGCGATGTACTTGGATGTTATTAAATTTTGTAGGCACACCTGGTTCTCCTCGAGCGTCTCTATGAGTTCTTCCGATGCCTTAAGGAGTTTACACCCTGTGCGCGGATGCAGCTCATTGTCGAACTCCATGGCCGACCATGTCGAGTTCAAGTCCCTCAATATCTTCTCCATGGACATTTCCTTTACCGCTTTATCCACAATATTTTTCACCTCCTCCTCGCATTCGTGCAGATTCAAGCCCAGAAGCTCGGCCAGTGTGGTCTCGTGATCCATTATGAATTTTACCTGTGAGAATACATTACCAGATCTATCAGTTACTATATATTTAACGTGTATACATTTATGGTTGAGCTACGATTTCTACTTGAAATTCTTTACAACATGCATAGAACTTACGGTCACTTCCTTGGGCAAGGCTGCCAGACTCTGGAATGAAATGGTATTTACAAGAAACTGTACAGTCGAGGCGTAACTCTATAGTATATATACACATGGGCCTCTTTAAAATCAAGTTAGGATTAAAAATAAGAAAGTTACTTATTTGAATTAGAAATAGATTTTCATTGCTATACAAACGGGCTGGTGCTAGCATTAAAAAAGAAATTTTCGATCAATTATTTACAGTATGCCAAATTAATCACAGGAAAACTCTGCATGAGAGGTGAGAAGAATAAATAGAAACTGAAAAATAGACCTTAGTGGAGTTCATCAATTGATTCCAGTGACGTTCGCGTATGGCCGGATTTTGCAACTCTCCGACAGCTCGAAGCGACGTCAGCATATTCTTAACCGTCGACTCCAGATTAATGAACGTATCCCAAACACGCATCTCCTTGTCCAACAAGCGTATATCCTTGGCAAACTTTTTACACTCAATATCCATGTTCTCCACGTCGACTTTGCGCCAGGGCGTGGTCTTCCAATCCTCAATGCTGGTTTGCACTATATTCACGTAATCCCAGAGTTGCTGCGATTAATTGATATAATATATTTTTAGTTTAGTTAACAAGAGCTATGATCGAATTATAGTTTAGTTAGGATTTGTAGCTAGTTAAAATGTTATAAAGCTCAAAATTCCAAATGTAGCATGCAGTACATAGGGTAAAAATTTAGTAGATTTAGTGAACTATATAAGAAACATGAAAAAAATTAGTTAATGAATTCAATATCTCGGTAGATACCTTGAGCATGCGCAGTTCCTTACGACATTGCTTGAGCACCTTAAACTCCGGAATATTCACTTCAAAGAGACTGCCCGACTTTTGTATCTCGCCCATTTCGCGCTCGCAGAGATACATATCATCGTTGATCCGGTCCATTAGTAAATAGGGATTTTTACAATCGAAGCGAAAGAAGTCGTACTGCTTGAACACCTCACGGAAGAGCTGGATGTGCGCCTCGAAGAGCGTTATCTTATTCCGTATGCTAACCACCTCGGTGGCCTGGAGTGGCGACACCTGTTGCTTCACCGTTGTGGCTATCTTCTTGGTGTTTGCCCACTGCTCCGGCAATTCCTGCAGCAGCACATTCACCTCCTCGGGTATGTCCATGTCGTAGTATTTCAGCAGCTGGATTGTCTCCTGCATGGGCTCGAACATTTCATCCGTATTGGCCGCACGCTCCTTCACCTGCATGAGATAGGCCATGATGCTGACCAGGCCCTCGTAGTCCTTCTCTTTCACCGTCTGCAGCAAGCCCTCGTCGGCCTTGCGTATAAAGTGACTGAGATCCATCAGACTGGACGTCACAGTGTTCACCAGGTGCATCTTGAACATGTTGCCCCACTTGCAGACAGTGTTGAGCAGCGCCTGTCGAAAGGGTCGCACATCCACTTGAAACCAGGAGCTGAACACCTGAAATGCGGGAATATCCTCAATTTCGGTGAACAGCGACTCATAGTTGTCTATCTGCTCTCGAAAAGCTTCAATCGTGGGCTGACACGGCTGTGGGGGCGGCGGTGCAGCTGGATCATTCATTTGCAGCAGCTCGATCTCGTCTGGATCCAACATCCGGCCATACTCCAAAAAGTATTCCATGCACTCCTCACGGTCATCCAGCCACAGGTACGAATAGCGCTCGAATTGACGGCAGAAGCGCGACGCCTCCTCCATGACCAAGTCGACGCCATTGAGTATCTCCCGTCGCATATCAATAATATCCTGATTCTCCTTAATCAGCTCCACATAATTGCGTTTCTCATTGGGCTTGAGCCGCTTAATGAGCGAACCCATTTTCATAATGTCGCGCATGAGTTCGATAAGCATATTATTGAAGCCCATGGGATCCTCGGGATCTAACGAGGGCACGAACACCAAGTTGGGCTCCACCAGCTCCAGGCGCGACTCAAATAGCGGTGCATAGTTGTTATCTGGGTCCATATTCTCTGCCAGATAGCCCACACTTACGCCCACTGTGCGCAGAATGTTCTCGTACACAATATTATCCACAAAATCCACATAGCTTAGCCAGACAGGATCGTTTTGCTTATCCGCCATGTCGAACTGTAGCATATTATCCTGGAGTAGTTTATGTATCTCTACAGAGGCCGCCTGGATCTCCGCATAGCGCTTGGCAGTTCGATCTGGTCGCTCATCAATGGAGAGTACCGAATCCTTTTTGCAATCGCGACGCTCGAACAGCGGTTGTTTGGCCCAAACCTCCATAATTTTCCGTATTTGACGTAGATTCTCTTGGGTGTGATTCATGCGATTACGCAGGGCAGCCACCGGCTGACGTAACTTCTCCAGATAACTCATGATATCTGAGAAGAAATCATAATTCGATTATTTATCAAAAATAAAACGCTCGACTGCTCACCTGCTGAATTCCATACGAGCTGATCCACACCAATTTCAACCAGATCATCAATCATCTTAATCTCGGGCTCAATCAGCTTGAGCTCCACTGGTGAGCTGCCCTCCTGTATGCTGTTGTACCAATCGATGGTCTTCTCAAGATTCAGTGTATACGAGCGAAAGACATCACTCTTCTCTGCAAACTCAATCGCAATCTCCGGTATGCCATCAATTTTCATCTGCTGCATGTAGTGCACCTCGCGCAGTATGGAGAACAGGGTCGAGCTAAAGTTGAGGATCAATGAGTGACTGTGCTGATCGCGTGAAATAAGCGACTTTTTCAGATCCTCCTCAATTTGGGCAGCAAGCTGCACGGACCAATCCTCAAAGAACTGTCTCTTACAGGTGCCCAACTTGGCCATTAAACACTCATAACGTTCCATAATTTCCAGAGCTTTTTCGGTTTTAGTTATGCTGTAAAAGATTTGAAGCTATTATAGATGTTGTACGAAAAAACCTTAACTACGAATTTAACATTTAACATCCTAGATCATGTTGAATCTTCTTCCAGAATTTCCAAGAATTGTGTATAACTCACTCATGCTGTAGTGCCTTGAAGCTCTTGACGGGGGCAGTAATGCGGGATTCCAGCTGATAGCACCAGCGTATGAAGGCCGCCACCGAAGGACAATTGTAGTTCGGGTATAGCGTATCACCTACTCGGTTTAGCTCCATTTGCTTGTCATAAATATTCTCACAGACTGTCATCTCATCGTCGAGCATGCGAACTATTTCCGCATAGCGCTGTGTGAATTCCTCTTTGATTTTTGGACGATCTAACACGCTACCCACGATGCTTATAAGCTGTGCAAAGAGTGCAATACTTAAGTATTTAGCAAAGGAATAGAGTCTAAATATACTCTCACCTTAAATATACTCTCTAGATTATGACAATCATCGAATGCCTGACAGAGGATGGCGGCCAGCTTCATGTCTAGCTCCAGAATGCGCGTTTGGAAGCCCTTAAAGTCCTCATCGAACTCATGGTCATCGGGATCAAGCACGTCATAGCTCTTCGATGCGAATGCCGTAAAGTATTGATTGAACTCCACATAGACATCGGTTATCCTGGTGCTTAGCTGGCGGCCCCGCAGTCCACCGATTTCGACTTTCTCTAATTTCAGGAATTCAATCACAGTAAAGAAGAACCTGTAAAAATCAGAAATATAATACACCATCTATGTATATATAAACTAAATGTAGTTTTCGATTGTAAATACCACTGAATTGTTGTCAAACGCTCGAGGAACGCATTAAAGCGCTTGAAAACTGAATTTGGATGAAAAGTCCACAAAATCGGTGGACGCTCCTCAGGCTCCGTAAAGAAGGCAGCCAAGCGCTCCTTGTAATAGTCAAAGAGTTCCCGAAAGAACTTTAATATCTGTATAGAGAGTGTCAGCCGCTGCATGGCCTCGTCTATGTCACTGTGAAATATAGACGAGGGATCCAAATAACGCTTAGCCTGGAATTAAAAAGAGAGCAAATAACGTAGCATATGGACTTGCATCTGATTAGTATATGAATATATATGATTGGCAATCAGTTGACTGAATTGATTAATTTAAACTTTAATAAATTCCATTTTACAGAAAGGCGAATTGCTGATTGATTACATTTTCAACTGTCATCGTTATCCATCAACTAAGTGAATAAATTTCTGGCAGACTGACTGCCACTCATACTGCACATCCACAATATGTATATATGTACATACCTGATGTATAATCAAATTGCATATTTCCTGCAAAAGTACAGTTATTTTCGCAGACTGACAATAATAGCGTGAGTTGCCCCAAAGCGTGCAGACGGTGTGCATGAAAGGTATTAGTAGTGGCTTGAATTCGGCAAAATCTATTTCCTCCAGTTGATGCAGTGGACGTTTCAATGGGTTCAAATAGAGCGTTATATCCTTTGCCTCGGCAAGTGCTGCGATTGCCCAATCAAGTTCAAAACAGTTTGTTGGCATGCCAAAGGCAAAGATAGACAAATATATATACATATGTATGTATATTGAGTATACTCAATAGCAATGGCATGCTGTTTGGCCATTAAATTGACTGCACTCACCCGTGACAACGTTTTTGAAGAGCGTCTGAAAGCACGGATGGTAAGCACTCGACGAGTATTCCAATATTAAGGCCATGGCTCGTATGCGCTCATTGCGCAATTGGTCATAGATAAAGGATAGATTCTTAAGTCGATTGTTCCAAAATGTAAATTCTATGAGTAAGTTGATTGGGGCGATAAGAATTTAAATATAATTCGATTAACTAAATTATAGGTATAATATAGCATAGTATGAGTAGGAACGTAAGGAAACTGTATTATTATATATATTATATAATGACTATAATACATAAATATTAAACAATATTGGCTTTATATTTAGTAGTTGTATACAAAAAGAAAAATTCCCAAGTGTGGTTAGTTTTAAAATAATGAAAAACGGATAGCTTTTAGGCTATAACCGCTTTAGGCTTTGCCGTCATCGTCCACAAGTGAGGCCTTGCAGATGGCGAAAAAAATAGACGAATAAATGTCGACTGATAATAAAAAGGCCCCAAAAGTAATTGTTGTTTTGACATAAGGAAATGTTGCATGTCGCCATTCACCAAACAGATAATAAAAGCTAGTTTTGAAGACATTTTTACCCATATGACACACAGACAGGTACAGGCTAGGTACGCGGGTAATAAACATGCAAATTTGGCCAATGCCGGCACGTTGCTAGGATATATCAAAACAAACGTCAACTGCAAAACTTGAATTTTATCAATAAATAATAAATAAAGTTGTGCCAAAAATAACAGCAACTAAGTAATATATGCACGTATGACTAGAGCTTACGGCTGATGCTCACCTGTGTGTGGTGTGGGATTCTGGCCATTGACAAAAGCGTTCGTTGGACTCTCCTTGATGACTTCGTGTATCTGAGTCGCCCACTTGATGACCACGCCCTCGATGGCACTCTTCAGATACAAATCGAATTGGCAATGCTGCGTTTCGGTCAGCTCCTTGGCGGCTTTGACTATTTTCTCAACGCCCACGGGCATGGCCAGTATGGTTTCACCGCTCACCTGACCCTTGACCTGATGCACGGTGCTCTTTAAGCTGTGCACATGCTTCTGCACATCCTGCGCGACCATGATGGGCCAGCTTCTGTAGTTATCCTCATTGGAGAGCAACGGCACCAGCACCTCCTCGACCAGAGCGGACAGCTGGTCAATTGTGCGCGTGGCCAGGTCGCCAAAGATGATGAAATTGCCACAATTCTCACGTGGTATGGGCTTGGCATACCGTTTGATAAAGTAAACTCCTTTGCTCTTCAGCTGCGAAAGGGGAAACGTGGTGGAGGGCACCAGCTGCGCAGCGGGCGTCAATATGATAATTAACACCACAGGTGTATTTCGATCCAGAAACTCTTTAATTATGCCCTTGTGCTCCTCCACCGTGATGACACGCGTCCACTTCTCTGGCTTCAGTTTAAGGGATTTGATGACAAACGAGCCCATCAACTCCAGACGTGGATCCGGCCCGCCGGCTGCAGCGGCAGCGGCTGCCTCGGCGCTTGTGGAGGGCTGCTCCATTGAAGGCGCCCTCCAGGTGTTTGTTTGCTGTTGTTAACACTGATGTTGTTGTTGGTTGTTGTGGCTGTGTGTGAGCGCGTGTGTGTTAGTGTTTGATTGACCTTGTTACCAGTAACAACTATATAATCAATATATATCCTATCAAATCAATATTCTTATTAAAATTATACCAAAATTTCCTATGTGTAAAACAAAATACTTTTGAAGCCCTAAGCACTTATGTAATATATAGATTATGTAAGTTTTCTTCATAGCAGACAACAATTATTTAACTGTTATGTAAGCATAACTGCCATTTAACTGCGTTTTTGCATATATATTTTAATTGTTGTTTTTTTTTTTTTTTTTTTATATATATATATACAAAATTAACCTATTTTAAATCACTTTAAATAGCTGGACTACAGTTTTACTATTCTATCATATTTTTTTTTTCTTTTCATTATTTTCTATTAGTATTCTGGCTTTATTTTTATTTCCGTTTTGCGACTGCTCACCTGCGCTACCGTTAGCTGACTGAAAGGAAGTGCTTCGACGACAACGTAAGCCAGTTAGGAAAAACTGATCGTGGCAGCTCCCGGTTGCTAGGCATTTGTTTATTTTGCACCTTTACCGTTGTTGATTTCCCCTGTGCCATAACATTTGGTTGTCAGCCACGTTGCCACGCTTACTTCCGGCCAATTGTTGCGCCGCCATTTTATGTTGCCATTGCACGCAAACGCCTGGCACGTTGCCACGTGGCTTTCGGCAGGTAATTTGGGAATTGATTAGACGCTAATTCAATCTTTTATTGCCAACTTTGCTACGTAACTAAAAATAGAATGTGTACAATTAAAGGTGATAAGGACTAGCGATTTATTTTGACCTATCAGATTAGGGAAACCTTTGGATGAACAGTCATAAAAGAGATAATTCTGTTAACAATATTATAAATAATTTATTACAAATAATTATCTCATTTTTTATAAATAATATGTCTTATCTTAACATAATTTTTGAAATATATTATTAATATTTAAACAAATCCATTTTTAATAAATACAAAGCGCAAAGAGCGCTGCCATTTTAGCTTTCCCCTGCGATGTAAGCAAGCGAGTCATAATATATCGATTAGTGCATCGGTGATCAATTTACTTTTCCCTCGGAATGTTAGCAATCGATATGCAATATATCGATGATTTAGTCACTTTGTCATACCACAATTTGATTGCTTAACACATACATATGTAAATATACTCAGACGCCTTATATAATCTATTCAAAATATAAATATTATTTCTCTTTATTCATCAATAAATCCATTTGCGCCTAATTATAACAGCTTGTCGGTTGTAATTGGCTAATTTGTTAGGTTTGTTGCATGCCACAGTGTCAGCAGGCCGTCAAAAACTAAGCCACAAGCGCTTAGAATATTAATTCGCAAAGAGCTGGGAAACTCGCAGCAGTCACGCCAAAATCTGTTGCATATGTGCAACAAATGTGGAGTGCTGAGAGTGAGCCCCACTCTGCCAAATTTCCCCTACATATTTCAAGTTTATAGCATATTTGAGGCGCAGGCGTCAAGGTGCTATAAACAAACCAAAACAAATAACTGTTGCGCCCGGCGCAACAATGTTGCCAAGCCAACCGTAGCAACATTGCTGAGACGCAAACAAGCAACAGTTTCTTGCATGACTTCCGTATGCAAAAACTTTTGCTATTTCTATTTCTATTTTTTTATGAGAGCTACGACTATTGATTGACCTAGGCCTAGGCCTCGGTGCAGCAACGGTTCATTCAACCTGCTCGGTTGCTAGGAAAACCAGTTGCTCGCTCGTAATAAATATTAAAGCCCAATTATTGCCGGCAAACCGCAAAGCGGCTGCAAAGCAACTCATTGAAGCTGAAAAGTTACTTACATTTATAAATGTGACTTTGCCCAAGTCTATCCCAACACTTCTCGCACAATGCTGCAGTTGGGATTGCTGCTGCTGAGCGCCGCATCGGCAATTGTTGTCGAGCGCAACATGTTTGCCTACTACAAGGTGCCTGTGCGGCTGCTCGACCTGGCCAGGCCTCATGCAAACGACTCTTCCACTGCCGGCCTCTACTATGTGCTACAGTGTCCGCCCAAGCTGGACGACATCATACCCAAGCCCAGAGACATGCAGACCTGCCAAGTGGTGAACCACTACAGAGATAAGTCCCGAAACTCCAGATACAAGTCCAAAAGACTTCGGCCTGCCCGCACTTACCTCATACCACTGCCGCCGACAACCGTTAAACGTATGCGCTGGGGCTGGCGTCAGCGTCGCAGCAAACGCCATAACCAGGACACAGCACCAGCCCAGGAACAGGCCACCCCACTTTTATACCTTGGCCAGCCGCATAGCCGTCAAAAGCTGCTCAAACTGGCCGCGGATCATCGAAAATTTAAGCGAGGCAACAGCTCCAAGGGCTACCAGCACATGTACCATCGCGATGAGGTCTACAACGATCATATCTTCTACGATGAGCTCCAACTTGATGGTCAGTACCACAATCTGGGGAAAGCTAAAATTGGAAACTAGTATACCATAAATTATTCACTATAAATATAAATAAATATCCAATATAAACATTTGCAGCAAAGCTCCAATTTATTCCATAGGTAAAATTGTAAGAATAATGTTAACAAATTAAATTCTATTACTAAATTCTAATACCTAAAACTATTTTCAAACACATCCCATCAAACAAGAAATAAAAAACTCATTTCATTAAGCTAAAGAACATTCAAGAAATTCAAGTAAATAAAGCAACAAACCAATATACTCTCTTTCACATTAAGAACAGTATATATATATATATATATATATGCAATTAATATTCGTCTGGTAGAAACAGATCGTCGTAGGCGACATTATCAAAGACCCTTTTCAGTATTAACGTAAGGCATAGTTCAAAGGTTTTCAGCATACTTGGCTCAAGCTCTTGCCAAAACTCTAGCCAATTTTCATTGATAACATTGTTCATCACAATTGTCATATCCGTATTTTCAGTATATAATGAATCAAGCGAAATTATCCATCTAAAAAACAGGAAGAGCTCTCTAAATATATTGTGAGACATTTTATTCTTCTATTTTCTTACCGCTGCAGATCGACTTTGGGCTTCAGTTCATAGATGCGCAAGTATCGCTTGTTATTGCGATATTCCTGTATAGTCTTTATCAGCATTTCCAAACGAAAGTTAAGAAATTCTGAACAAAAACTTCCCGTTGCATTTGCTCTAAATAACAAAATACGAGACAGCATATTATAAGTACCTTTATGAATGAGCCTTGGTATATGAGCTTTAATTATCATGCTGCTACTACTCGGATCCTTATTAAAGCCAATGACTTGGGTTATGGTTGCGTTGTTGAATCCCTTGTTGGTTAAATTTTGTAAGTAAAATGATAGCCAAACTGAAGCACCATTGGGCCTGTTCACAATCGAGATATCGTCCAGCTGGGTTACATTCAACGGAGCCAAGCCAATCCCCGGTATACCATTTGGATAACGCCTAATCAAGTCGTTTATAGTATTAATAAGGCATTGGGAGTCCCCAAAGTGGCATTTTTTGATATCATCGGCTGCATATACATATATCAATGTTTAACTAATTGAAGTCAACAATTGCTGCAAAAATTTGATTACTCACGCAGCTCTATTCCCAATGAAGTTTTATACAGCATTAACAATATGACGAACAATAAGGAATATTTATGCATTCCCAATTCGAGTACGTTTAAATATGCTATAAATACTATTTAAAAATTTACCTATATATTATTTTTTTTACCTATTACGTTTGCTTACAATCACGACACGATTTCACTTAGAACCTGCTTCAGCCAATGCTCGGTTGTAAATAAAATCAAGAGAGTCAAGTTTATAGTCAACTATCTGGAAAACCGGATTGTCAGTTAAATGAATGTATATAATTTTAAAAACTATAGATATATATTTCCTGTTACATTAATTAACGCTTTCACAGCTAATACAAATCTGAGCTTAGATTAATTGCTGATTCAGTCTCATTATCCTTGAGGAACATGTCGTCGTAGGATATTTTTTCAAATGTATCTGCAATCATACTCGTAAATACACCGCTGAAAATGTTCAGAAATGCTGGTTCCAGTTCATTCCAGAACTCCAACCAGTTCGTGTTAAGCAGCTCATTGATTGCAATTGTTAGATCCATGTTCTCGGGAAATAAATTATCCAACCACACAATCCAGCTGTCAAATTAATTTTGATCAAATAGTGCGTTGCCTATATATATACATATAATATCGATGAGGGTAGTTTGAAAAGTTTTCCAACTAACAAGAATATATTGTATTTTTGTATTTAAAAACGAATTCCAATTTCCAGATATGTTTCTATCTTCATGTCAATCTTTCAGACCACCCTTGTATATGTATAATTTTATCAAACTCACCGACTTATATTGACAACTGGAACCAGTTCATATATTTTCAAATAGCGCTTATTATTCCGATATTCCGGTATGACTTTCAGCTTCAATATGAAACGTAGATTCTGAAAATCCGATGTTGAGCTACCTGTCGCATTTAGGGCAACCATCCAAACCCGTCCCTTGGCCACATAGTTTCCCTTGTGAATAAGACTTGGTATCTGTCCGTGTATTTCCATTATGGTGGCTGTTGGATCCTTCCCGAAACCTTTGATGCGCTTTACTGTCGTATTCTCAAAGCCATAATTCGCTTGATTGAATAGCTTGAATTGGAACCAAGCACCACCAATTTGGGCATTATTCCAGACATTCGAATCCTTAATGTTCACAACGTCGATGGGCTTCATACCGATTGCAGACAATCCGTGTGTATATTGTCGTATCACAGCATTCATTGATCCAACAATACATTTCGAATCACCAAAACGGCATTTCTTTATATTGCTTGCTACGCGAATTGAGGTAAAGAATAAAAAACGCTATAGCAAAAAGAGATTTGTTTTTATAGAAACACAATTGTATTTTTCTACCCACGTAATGTTTGACTCTTTATTGCGATAAACAGATGGAGCCCGATCACAATAAGAAAGGTTTTACGCATACTTGAAATATATATCATGTATATATACATACAAGTCCAATGTCTGTCAGAGAACAATCCACTTGTATTTGCCCCAGCGTTTAAGCCTTGAATAAAAGCGAATACCTTTTCAACAGAACATTTATAAGCTCAGCAAATCAAAACGCAATTATCATAGTTTTATAAACCGGTTCTTTGTAAGAAATGAATAAAATAAAGGAATTAAACTAAGTTCCGTACATCAATTCTAGTTTTCATATAATTAGTGGAGAGTATGCAATGTTGAGCTTCGAATTGTCATTTAATACTAAATGCGATAGCTTAACCTGTACGAGTTTATGTGTATGTATGATAATATACTGCTACTTTAAATCCATTTAGCAATTATATTTGGTATAGCTGAGTAATCAAACGATGTAAAGTTTCAATTCACATTTTCATTATTCGATAGAAACATATCGTCATAGGAAACATTATAAAATATATCTTCGATCATGCTTAAAAATACACCCGTAAATACTTCCAATATTGGCTTTTCCAGTTCATTCCAAAACTCCACCCAATTCGCATTGAAAATTCTATTCATGGCAATGGTCAAGTCTGTATTTTCTGGAAAAAAGTTCTCCAGCCATTGTATCCACCTGCAAGTGGAACAATGCATAATTTTTTCAAAATATAGAATTTACTTACCGATCCACGTAGACATTGGGAACCAGTTGATAGATCTTCAGATATCGCTTACCATTACGATATTCCGTTTGCACTTTCAATGTGAAATCGAAACGAAAATTTAGGAATTCCGATTCAGATTCGCCAGTTGAATTGATTTGCACCATCCAAAGCAATCGGCCCATGGCTTTATATATGCCTTTATATATTAGTCTGGGTATTTGTCCTTTGATTATTATTTTCGATGATGTGGGATCTTCGTCGAAGCCCTTAATATCAATTATAGTTGTATTCTCGAAGCCGTAATTGATCTGATTGAGCAGTTGAAAAAAATACCAAAGTACACCCTCTTGCCGATCATTAATGAGCACCGTATCCTTCACATGTACCACATCCAATGGCTTCAAACCCACCGAGGGTATTCCCTTTGGAAAATTACGTATCAGCGCATTTGCAGTATCCCGAATACAGGTGGTATTCCCAAAGCGGCACTTCTTGATATGCTGAGCTGAGAATTAAAAGTAGAGATCACCAATCTACACCTCAGTCAAACAGGTAACGATTTTATTTTATTTTTTTTTTTTTACGCACGTAATATTGAGCACTCCGAATTAAGAGTTAGCTGCAGTCCGATTAATACTATCAAAAGTTTCCGCATCTTAGACCAATGCAAATACTTGCATCGTTCTGGACAGTCAGCACTCAAGTAAATCCCAGTAAGTTATTTTTTAATTTTTAGTCTACTAGAAGCATATCGATTAACATAACCTGTTCTGAGTAAGTCACCATATGATAGTAATTGAACCGGCTCTAGTACCTACTACTAGAGTCCGTTTATATTCTGTCTAGAGCAGGTTGGTTAGCTTTGCTACCGAACAGCTTCTGGTTAGATTATACAGCTGATCGAAATACTAGGAAAATGTAATATACAATAACACTTAATTTGTGCTTATCTAGGGCCACTATTATTCCCAAAAATAAAGGTATCCCCCTGACTATTGATATTATGTATGTATTCAAGAGCTTGCCTTCAAAGGGAGCATATTTTCAGCGTTTTCTGGGATTAAATAAAATAATATTTAATATTTATTTTACATACATGTACATATTAATATGAGTTTCTCATTTATGAAAGTCATAAATCGGTTTACGCCTTTCCTGTCGTATAGTAAACAACGCCTCAATAGTCGAATTACCCCACTCGTAAGTCGTAAAATGTTGAGCAAACATTTATTATTCTGTCCGTCACCTACACCGTAATTAATACTTAACTATCAAGTGATTCATTAGCTAAAAAGGTATATCATTTAGCTTCCGTTTGCATATCATCCAATTAAATGTCAATTATATCTATTTAAGACTTGATGACAAGACAAAGTGACGCGTCACGAAATAAAATATCGAAACTGATGCATGCAGCCAAAAGAATGCTTAGGTAGACTTTCATGTTAAAGACAGAAATACCATTTCATATTTAATCTTATGAATAAAATTTTTTTTTTATTTTAAGTGATTTACACAACAATAGAAAACAATTTGATGGCAAAGGTGAAACGTGTCTTAAAACGGTATAGACAAATCATTAAGATGTGCTCCACCCAATGATGACATATATTTAATTGTGAATTAATAAATATAACTATATCATAAATTACAAATAGTTGTTCAATAAAAGCACACAACATGAAATATTTTTTAAAAGAATTTAGGAAATATTTTTGAAGAGGGCCCGTTAATATTAACATAGATGTATATTATTTAAAATTGTTTACGGTTTCTCAGTTCACAGCCTTATAAGTAATATATAAATATAGTTTAAAATATATATATAAATGTATATGTGTGTGTTTATATTATATAATAATTATTATCGATTACCGTACAGGGAACTTAAGTCTACTTTGAATGCCACACGTTTATCTTTTATCGAGGCATTTTACAGTTATGTGTTTATGTATGCACATGGTATGTATGGTGTTGCTAAGAAAATCTGCCTTGGATTTTTTGGTATACTGCGTACATCATGTTGAAAAAATTATGCTATGAAATCGTATTACACTAATTCCCAAGATTTCGGCTTTCAAGCGAACAGCGCGAAAAGCGAGACCCAATTTCTGATATGATGAACTAGGTGCTGGGATAGGGTCTGTGGATAGGCTGCGCTGTTTGCGACGGGATGGTTTATTTTTATTACCGGGGCAGACCTGAGCCGAATGCTAGCTGATGATTACATGACCATTACTGGCATTATCCACATTACTGCTGTGGCAATTCAGCTCATTGTTATTGCTGCTAAAACAAACCTCCTCGCTGCCATCGGAATCAGTGCAGAACAGTAATGGCTACGCATCCTCACCGTCCATGATATCTGCATCTGTGTCTGCATTGGTGGAAATTCTGCAAATGGAAGATATTATGAATTTGGATGAATGACTACATAACTGTAGCTGTGTGAGTCTGTGTGTATATGTCTATATGATGAGCTGCCTTGAGACCTATGGGAGAAGGGGCACAGCATGTGCTGACACTGATCCGATTCGAATCTCTTAAAGAACAGCAAAATCAATTAGAAGCTACATAGTTCCACATTCAAACAGAGCCATATGCTATCTACACAAACAACATTATACTGTTGCTATCTACAATAATTTGTTAGTAAGAGTTTAGGAATACAACATCACATAAAAGAAGGGAACTACATACGAAACATAGAGACACAATTATTAAGAGTTAGAACACTTGAAGTTTTCAAATAAAAATACAACTCAGAAAGAACCATGCATATATCCCAGCAGATATAACTGATTGGACATATTTTCTTTATTGTGGGAGTGAGCCAGGGTCAAAAGGTTTTACGATAATTTTTATTATTTTATAGCTATTTACAAATAAAGCTATTTACAAAATAAAGCTACGGTTTTTCAATTATTATAAATAATTACGTCTACAGAACTATCAATAATTATTCAATTATAATTAACATCACTTTGATATACGCAAACGACACAAACGAAAGAATCTCTTTATTATACAAAATGAACACTTAAATAGCCATAAACAATTAAGAGGCGACATTTCTCTGCAAATTATTGAAAGAGTTTATGGAGATTCCATTATCGTTCAGCGTCAGCTCGCTGCATAGAGAATTCCGTCCACATGTGGTTGGGTTGTGTTCGGTGGTTTTTGTTGGTTCGATGTTGCCGCCATTAGTATAAATGGATTAGCAGATATGCCGGCACGTACAGCAGCGAATTTCCAGATTTAAATAAACAATTAAAAACCGCATTGAATTTTCGAGTTTTTAAAAGAAATGTTTTTCGTTTTTTTTTTTTTTTTTTTAATATGCGTCAAAATGTCGAAATTCTTATTAATATTGTTGGCCATTTATATGTGGTCCCAAACAATCTTCTTTTTCTTTATTTGCACATTTAGCAGTTTTTTGGCATGTTATTATTGAGTGCTTGCCAATCGCAAACTTTTTAGAACAATTTTGTACCAATGCCAAGAAAATCATTTGCCGATTTTCACCAAAATTTGTTCGCACAGTTTTCAATTAGCCGAAATTTATAGATCAGTCAATCCAATAGTTTATTTTTATTTTCGTACATTTTTTGCAGTGGTAGTCAACGACACACAGATAATAATAGTAGAGTGGCGGACAGTATAAGAGTAGTAGGGCATGTGCATGTGTGTGTATTTGTATTTAGTATAAGACACACAGAACAAATGGTGGTAGTCACGCACACACATATAATAAAAGAGAATTTTATGATACATAAATAACGGGTAAATAATATTAGCAACTCGTTTTTCGATGATCGAAGCTTTATTGTGTTAAGTTAGCCACGCCCTTTCGATATATGCAAGGGATGAGAGTGATACCAAATTTTCAATTATGAATTTTAAATCTACATATCTTCGGTAAGTCCAGGTTTTGCAGCTCTTCCTTTCGTTCCAGTCTGCGATTTGCAACTTAAAAAATAGCTTATGTCTACAATATACCATAAATCAAAAGGTGAGAATAACTTTAGCCCATAATTTGCCATTAAATGCATACTTTATTTGTTCAAACTAAGCGCGCTAGCTTATATTATTAGCCCTGATAATACCGATTGTGCGAGCGTTGTGTGGGCACAATATAAACAACTTATGACTTACCAGAACTTATAAATAATTTAATTTAAGATATGAAACGATTGGCTAGTATTAAACATTTGAACAGCGCATTGTAAATTCTTGTTAGTGAATTGTTAGTTCTGTAAAGCGTGTGATGTTAGTGTTAATATCATAAAAGTGGAGGACATCCTAAAGTTATATACTGAACCACAGCCAATTAAATGCATAATGCATTATTGAGCTATTTTTTCCGAAACTGTATCGAGAGGTTTGTCAGTAGGGTTAGTTTTATCGCCTACAACTAAGGCAACATCACTGTGAATGATTAAAAGAATAAGAGCATAGGCATATGTTTTCGGTTAAGTATTAATCAATAGTTGCAAGTATTACGAAGAGTGAGAAACAGAAGAAACAGAAAGAAAACAGAATGGAGCTAAAGAATTATTAAAAGAAATCAGTTGACAGCTTTTAGAGTGCTGGGAAAGTAGAAAATACCAATTGATATTAGGATAGAACAGACCAGAGTTAAATTTGTAGATTAGTTACCCATATGGAGACGTAGGCAGTGAATGTGTAGGCGTATGTATTTGAGCAATGAGTGAGATATTATGTGCAAACATACCTGGCATACGTAGAGTTGGCATTCTTTATCGAAAAACTATTCTGGCTTGGTAACACCCAACGCTGCACCCACTGTAAAGGGAAAAACATCAGGTTAGATGAAGCTGTCTTCAGCATATGACATCTAAAGCTCTATTAGGTGGCTACCGACAGTCACGTAAATTGATAAAATTCAACTTGATAGCTACAATTTATGACTGACTGGCTAAACAGTTAATGCTTTTTGTCACGACTATTGATAAGGAACTTCTGACTTTTTCAGCAACTTACCCGACTGTTCATCAGCCACTTGTTGCCCATGCACGCGGCCATATGTATCACAAGATATATAACAAAAATTATGTATAGTATAGCAAATATGCCTGCAAAAGATGAAAGGAAGCATTAGCTACTCAAGTAAATTCCGAATAGTTAAGACTTGGGCTACTCACAGACTAGTGCCAGCATGCCGCCTTCAATTTGAAGCGCTTCCACTTGCACCACAACAAAGTACAGGTTGACTCCAATAACCACAATGGTTAATAAAATGGCAACGATTTTGTTGCCGCTGCAGAGCAGAAAATCAGTTTTCATTATTTCGATTGCTAATTAATAATTCTTATTTATTTACTTACATTCCATTCACGAATTCTCCCATGATGGCTGCGCACGATGTAAACGCGATGGTGGGAATCGCTGCAAATGGCAATTGAAGCGACATCACCGCATTAAGTATATCATTCATATTGGTCAGATCTTCCATTTTGCTGAACATGGCCAGGCAGAAGGTGGGTATGATGGCAATGCAGCGCGTGACCAGCACGCGACACCAGCGGGGCCACTGCAGATTGAGGAAGCCCTCCATGGAGAACTGGCCGGCATATGTGCCTGTCATGGTGGAGCTCTGGCCGGCAGCCAAAATGCCCACGCCCCAAATATACATTGCGGCGGCCCCAAATGTGCAGCCCAGAAACAGACCGCCCTTGTACAAATCGGCATTGATGATGTCCGTGAGATTGTGATTGTCCGTGAACGATAGCTTGGCATCCTCGTACATCGATTTGTTGGCGCACACGTCCAGCTAAAAAGAGATGAGAGTTAGCAACAGCTTAGATATGAGTGTTCAATAAGTCACTTACCACGTCCCGATTGGTCTTGCCGTACATGCCGTGCGCAAAGACGGCGACAACAAAGAGATTAATGATAAAGGACACGAACAGCGCTATGGACGCCTCGATGAAGAAATAGAAATTCGCTTCGCTCACTTTCTTTGGCTGGCGTCGATCAATTTCGCGTGACTATAATGAAATTGTAGTTGTGATATTACTTGGAGATTCATTTGGCTTTTAACCCAACTTTACCTTGACCAACGCAGAGTGCAGATAGAGATTGTGCGGCATAATAACGGCACCAACCACGCCCACTGCCTGTAGCAACACATCCGAGTTGCAATCGGAGCACCATGGCACGAACATTCCCTCCATCACCGCACCCTGATTGGGTGCAGACACTATGTACTACAAGTATAAACAAAAATATATTTTGCAATCAATAATAAACAAATACAAATCCCTTAATAGGAGAGTGTTAAAAGTTCAGAGAGAAAAGAGAACGGAGGGCCATGAACCTGAGAAGATATTACCAGAACATATTACTAGAACAAAACTGAATCGATTAAAATAATGAGCTGTCAGTGCTGAAAAATCAAATTTCAGCTGACGAGGTTGAGAATTAAATATGTAAAAATGTAAAGAATTGAAAAGCAACGTAATTAATCATCAAATTAATATATAACAAAAATGCCAAGAAGAGTCAAATAAAATAAATGCAAATCCCTGTACACAAATGGAAATCCCCTGATAAATGCTTTTTGCAAATGACTTTCAGATAAGCGACGGGTATAGTCCCCAACTTAGTTCTGGTCCATTTCCGTCATTTTTATACACAGCTATAAGGAAATATTTACAAGTAGTTTATAAAAGTTCTCTAGTAGTTCTCTAACGCCATTTATCTAATCATTAAATGACGAGACATAGAATGGAACACTGCATACAAAGAAATGTTTAATTGTCAAGTAGCGGAACGAAATGGCAAATATGCTAAAACAAGAATTCAAAAGAGAATGGAAGACCTCAACGGCTGTAATTGAAAGATATGAACGTAAAGTACGCCCCTGACAGACGTGCCTGACAATTGACTGTTGCAATTTGCGACATAGAAATAGACAGAACAAAATAAATAAAAATAAAAAACATTAAAATACTATTGTAGAAAATGGGTAAAATAAACTGCGTTTGTTATTTACGACTCGAGCGTTTTGTCGACATATATTTCGTACTTATTTGCATGCCTGACAGATAACTTAATTGGGATCTACTGCACTGGGGGAACTTTTTCAGATTGAATTATTTTGGAAAGTTTAGTTAGGTATTTATGTATTTTGTATTTTTGTAGGAGTATAACTTACCTCATAGCCAAATGTGATGGCCATGACAGTGATCAAGAAACCAAATAGGAACTCCAGTTTACGCAAACCGTACTTATCTAGAAATAGGAACGTAAACGTGTCGACAATGGTGATGAGTACGCCACCCCATAAAGGTACACTACAATGGGAATTACAAACTCGATATATCATTCGTCATTTGATAAAGTCTAGATAAACGTACACTTTATTGGACAGCAAATATATGGCAATGGCTGTGCCTATGACCTCTTGCATGTCCGAGCCAATAATGGCAATCTCTATCATTATCCAGAGTATCCAACGTGGTAAGCGCTTGTATTGTCTGTAGCACATCTCCGCCAAATGCAGACCAGTGACAACGCCCAGCCTAGTAACGTTAATGAAATAATTATTTTATATGCTCAACATATAGTTCGAATTGTAATACACTCTTACCTTGCGGCCAAGCGTTGCATGAGCAGACCCAAAACTGTGGCCCATAATAGCACCCAGAGTATTTTATATTTGGCTGCGGCGCCCGATTGTAAATCAGATTCAATATTGCCCGGATCTAGATACGCAATGGACATGAGAAAACCGGGGCCAGTGAAGGCCCACAGCTTGCGAAAACTGAAACCGATCTGTGTGTGAAAATAAGACATATTAATATCAACATAATATTATTCGACTAGGACATACCCTGTACCCCATAACAAATATATACTATAAAATTGAACTTTCTCTCTCTTACTCTTACAAAATCGATATGCAGATATTCGATATTTATCGGTTACATAATAATATTTTTAAATACAGTGTACTCAAAATATGTTGTCTTTTTTACTCACATTTGTGCGGTCATCGTCGGGTATGAGCACCTTCTCATCGCTGAAGTAGGCCTGCTTCGAGGCCTTCAGATATGTATTCTCATTCAGTATCTGCTGATGCAGTTGCGTACTGGTTGCCGCTGCGGCACTTGCGGCACTTCCATGGCTGCCACGCGCACCCGAGCTTGAGGACTGTTCATCACCAGCGGACCCGCCGCCTGGCTCTATTTTATTGTGATAACCCTCGTTTGAAGACATGCTGCAACAGTATTAAGAAAACATAAAATATTTAAATTGATTATTTACTGTATTTTATTTACTTAACACTTGTGCGTGACAAGTTCAATTAGTGGCCCTGATCAAGCAGAAAATTACAAAATGCGTCCACATAAATTATAGTTTTCTATATTTGTTTACATTTCAGCACGTGACGCTTCGCAAACAGCTTTGCAATTTGAATACTCAAATAGATAATATTTGTACACAATTTTTTTGCTAACATAAGCAAATAAAACAGTTGCCTGAAATTAACATTGCTTTCATATAATTCGCACATACTAATTTTATTGTGCAATTTCCTTCTGTACTTCGCCATTTATATTATCAAAATCTGAATAGCAAACAAATAAAAAATTAACGAATACCATAATTTTGTTATTATCTGCATTTGAAACATATGCGACACAAATAGAATGAGATGATAGAAAAAGTAATGACCAAGTAATAAAGAAGTCGGAACTGCTGAACAGCGTCGACTTGGAAATACCCTCTATTCTCTCTCCGAACACTAAAAAACTTACTTTAAATATATTTCTATTTAAGATATACTACATTAAACAGACGTTGGATTACTGATATAGATAAGACTACATAATAATTACTAAAGCAGCATTTGGTCATCACCTTTATTAATATGCTGATATTAAATGTAGTAGCAGAATGTGTATGGAGTGATCTTCCACAGCAGCAAAGCTTCACTGTAAGAACGCATAAGGAAACTAAAAATATTTTGCGTCTGTTCCGCCTCAATTAGATTATTGAAGTTTTTCAATGTTGATTGATAAGAATTTTGAGTAAACACTTAAGCACAATCAGTAAATAAATTCGAGAATTGTTTTTATTGTTATAATTAATAACGAAATTGTATATGAATAAGACAATAAACAAATAAAAGAAATTTGCGAAACTCTGTCTTAGGGTATTTTTGGCCCTTATTCCAGCTGTGTTCGCCGATAATTCGAAAATTCTTTATATCAACAATAACAAAAGGAAAACATACCAACACGACTATGGTTACCTGTTGCACAGGTTGCACAGGTGAATAACCTGCTAAAAAAGCAAATATGTTACATACACTTAATACATCGTTTTTTTTTTTTGTTTTTTTTTCAACTTAAAAAGTTTATGCATAAGCTTTATCGCTGATTTCTGCGGCTTTAAAGCAAACGCACAGACATTTTATGGCCGAGCTCAGCACATCTTGAACATTTGTGTATATATAAATATATATCAATATGTAGGTGCCGCGGGCAGGTATAGAGCTAGTTGGAAACACGAGGTGTTGTCTGGTTCACCTTGACAAAACGTTGCGCCGCTGTTACGGCTGCTGCTGCCTTCCACATCGCTTCATCGAATCGTTGAATTGTCTAATTATGTTTGGCGCCAATTTAAGACCTCGGCTGCTCACTCAATTGAGTAAAGGATTTTCATTTATGGTGAATTGTGACAATTCCATCTGTTAAGTTCAGTGGAACACATATGTTTTGTTTGTCTATATACAACATTGTTTATACAGTTGGCGAAGCAAATACGAATGCCAGTTATCATATCAACTTGGGTTCATAAATACCGATAAGTGTATCAACAAACTTGAACCTATGCATAATATTCACTTGTAAATCAACTAACAAGCTATCAACAATTTGTGACATATTTTCACTATTTTAGTATAGCATTCTAACATGGTTAAATTTAATACCATACTTTCTATTTTTGTACATTTCAAATATATATTTTGGTTACCATTTCTTTGTGTCTTAAGCTAAAATGTTTACTTAGATGTGTTTATATGTGTGTATAAATATTGAAGTGTATATATAAAGCATGTCATGCTATTTAAAGAGCATATTTATATTAAATAAATAGTTAGATAATTATTAGTTAACAATTATTAAACAATTTTTTTTTTATAACAATTTTTTATTTTTTTTATTCTAGTCATATTTAATTATTGATTGACATTTTCCTGCACTTGAGAACAATAGCAGCTAAAAAGCTGAATTAAATAATTTTTAAATTCACATATTCATTACCGTAATGATTGTGTTCATTTTATACACTTGAGAATTTGTTCTATTGTTCAGGTATGATATTCCAGATTAGAGCAATGCCTATCAACATAATAAATTATTAAACAGCTCCAAACAGCCGAAGGCCTGGTAACTGCTACGCAGCCACAGCACAGACTGAATACGATATCAGTTAACGCACCTTAAATACCCTCTACGAGATGCCATCACTGAAGACAGCTTGAATATGTAAGTCTACATTGTAGACTTAGTTTCTTTACTTGAAATGGCTACACTTTGTGAGTAAAAATGACTAACTTTTGTAAGGGAATTGAAGCTGGAACTCTCTTCTAATTGAACTTCCACTATCTTCTCGCGCTGTAATATCTCTTTCTTTTTAACTCTAGTTAGCCGGTGTATGCGTGTTTTTTAAAGTGTTCTTTGAACAGTTGTCATCACTCTCGCACTCACACAGAGGCACATTAAACCAACATGTGTAAGTAACCAAATTAAAATAATATTAAAAAAAAAAAACACTTGCAAAAGTCATTTGATGTGAACAAGTAGCAAGTAGCAAATGGGATATTCTTCAATTAACTCTAACATGGTGTGCAAATAAAAAATTATTAAGAAACAATTTATTTTAGCAACACATACTTGCGACAGCTCGACGATTGGTAGGCGGCAGAAACGATTATACTATTAACAACTACACTACGTCGTTTTAGATTATTTGTAGTAGTAAATAAATGCAGTTACTAATTTAACACAGAGCCGCAAAGCGAACAAAATAGCAGTTTAATTCTCAGGAATACATAGCCGATTGTACGTAATTCCTCTTTGTGTGTTGGAACCAATTACAAGTTCGGTGACGTTGACCGTTTGTTGTTCGGCTCAGCTTGTGGAACGATTTGCCAGCGTCAAAACTTGAGTAGCGTCTGCCACTCAACAATTGTTAATTTTGCGAGAGTTCTATTCAATCAATCGTACGCGCAACATATACAACTCGACTTTTTGTTTGTTTTAATTATATTTTATATATTTTTTTTTTTTTTTTCTTTGTTTTCTCTTAATTTATGTTGAGCAATATTGTCATTGTTGATTCTTCTTTCACGCACCCACTACTTTCTTTTTCATTCGCACTTACGGTTAGGCTATTTACACAAAAAATATCAGCTGTTCACACGTTGAACAAATTCGACTCAATCAGCGATATGTGCTATCAATAAATATATCGATACATCGATTTATGTAGTCCAAGCGAGAAGCTGTTTGCATTAACAGTCGTGAGCTCCGTCGTCGTCGTTTGACGTCGAGTGACTGACTGCCGAAGTTAGCAATTGCCTCTTTATATATATACATATGTATAAAATATACATACATAGTATACTGAGCGCAATTCCACCAAAGAGACTGATTACGTGCGTATGCATGTGTGAGAGAGCAAATCCGTCGCGTCCGATAGGGGAATTTTAGATTGGTTACTTTCTTCACGCTTCTCAGGAAAGGATTCACACAGACAAGCTCTATTCGATATTACATACATTGTACTTATCAATATTTACAATGTTTTACAAGATCCTATGCGAATTGTGGGATTGCTTTGAAGTGTTTACTGATAGCGGAATATTTGTAACGGAATACTTGCTGGAACACTAAGCGGGCTTAACAATACATGTTGCTTGTCTCTCTCCAAGTCTATATTTAAATGTACGTATATATTATATCTGGGTTGTCTGGAATCATTTTGACAGACAATTCATACTGATAGCAGAAACGTTTTTTGATGCACGCACTTGTTATCATAATCCCCCTCAACATCTACTAGGCAACAACTCTCAATTATTTTGCACTAACAGTTGTTTGATCAGATCCATATCAATACCAATAATAATTTAGTTTATCAAAGTTCCATTTAAATTATATATAATCGTAAATATTGTGTCACAGATATACCGCTATATAAGTATGTACATATGTATGCATGTAGTCTATAAGTTTGTTTGTAGAATGTAAAAGAACGCCATTTAATTCATTCAGTCACATGCTTCTTTGTCCAGATATGATTCACTCTTTTCACAACTGATGAAAGCCGTATCATGCCGATATACAAATGAATGAAAAATATAGAAATAAATACATACTAAGTGTTTACACCCATATCGTATCCTACTTCGCGATAGCTCTAAAATAAATATTTGATATGAATTGAAAAATTATATTCATTAAACAAGTTTGAGTTTTATAATAGTAAATTTTTTTTTAGTTACTAATAAACTTTATTTTGCATTTCTTTATTAATAAAACAGACTTTTTTCTTGTCTAACATTCTTAATGAAAACATTTATAAACTTTATACAAGTGAGCATACTTTTGACACATTTACTTAAACATTTCAGACATGTTCCAAAACACATACAATTACATTTATTTAAAAATTTGAACAATTTAAAATAAAACAGCTTCTGCTAGTAGTATAAAGGGACTATAAATAATTATGATTTTAGCATATTTTTTCAAAAATACGCACAAAAATACAGAAGAATGTAAATAAACATGTTAAACATTTCTAAAAATCGATTATGAATGATGATAAATATATAAATATATATATATATATATAATGGAATATAAATTGCATGTGACATTAGAGAGCGTTGCTGAAACCCGAAAAGTTACAATAATTTGTTAATTCAATCAACCTCTCTAAGTTGCAAGTGAGTTTTTATATTGTAAATTATGACTCAGTATTTTGATTCAACATGGTTTCTTCGCTGTATTAAATATTTAGTGTATAATTTGATTTTGTTCCTGATAATAATTTCAAATGGAAGTATTTGCTGATTAGGAGCTTTGATTAATAACTTGCACATAGTTGGCAGGAAAGAGGCCGTAACGGTTCTTGCACAGGCCACGCCACCAGCCATCATCGATCTTCTCAATGTGCGTAACGACATCGTCGGGATCAAAAGATATCTCGTCATCATCAGCTGCCTGGTAATCATATAATGCAATTGCATGTATGCCAGTATCCTCCAAATAGTCCGCCAAATTATCAGAGTTTGCATAGATGGCCTCCTCCGATGTGCCATTAGCTGCAGCCGCTGAGGCTGCTGCTGGTATTGACGATTGAGCAGCTGGCAATGGGGACACCGATTTCAGCTCTGCCTGGTTTTGATAAAGCGGCTCCTGCTCCAGCTCCGCCTGGGGCTCTGGCTGGGATTGCACCTGTACCGGCGGTTGCGAATGTGGCTCGGGTGTTTGCTCCACAGCTGCGACGTGAGCTGGCGATTGGGGCTCACTTGATGGTGGCGTGGCGACAGTCTCTATCTCAATTTGGGGCACCACATCTGGTGGTGGTGCAGAAATTTTCGGCTCGGCTGCAGCCGGAACCTCTTTAGCAACAGCAGCTATCGGAGCCGCTGGCTGCTCAACCACGGAAGGCTTTGCTGACTCCACGGGCGCCGGCTCCTTCGGTATGACAATTGGTTCTTTTCGTGCCGGCGGCGTTTCAGCTACCGGCGACTGCATTTGATTAAATGCGCTGATGGCATTGCCAATACCACCGGAACGTCCCGTCTGTATAGCTGTGCGACTGCCCTTGACCGGCGGCGTACGTGCCTCTTCGGCAGATGGTAGTGGCGTGTTTTCGACAACCGTTTGCTTGGCTGCCTCCTCGCGGTCTCGCTTGTCCTTAGCTTCGCGCAAACGCTTCTGCTCTTCGGCACGTTTGCGTGATTCCTCCTCAGAGTTTTTCGCCAAGTTCTCAAATTTGGCACGTAAGTTTGAGGGCTTCGCACCCTCAATAATGGGCTTGACTTTATGATCCACTTGACTGCCGTGCTTTTGTGGTGCCTCAATGTGATCCCAACCGACGGCAGACTTATCCTTGCGATCCTCCTGTACGCCGAATTTACCACCAAAGCCCTTAGAGTAGTCTAAAATGGATCAAAGTCAGTAAGTTTTAACAAAAATTAACAGAAACATACCTTTCTGCGACTCGTGCTTCTCAACCTTTTCGATATGATCCCAGCCCAATGCCGATTTATCCTTGCGATCCTCCTGCACGCCAAATTTTCCTCCAAAGCCCTTAGAGTAATCTGCAAAAAGCGCATAGTTATAAGTTATGTTATATAGTTTAGTTCTAACAAAGTACCCTTTTGGGATTCGTGTTTTTCCACTTTTTCGATATGATCCCAACCCACGGCAGATTTGTCCACGCGATTTGTTTGCACGCCGTATTTACCACCGAAACCTTCGCTATAGTCCACCTGTGACGCGTGCTTGTCTACTTTGCCCTGATAATCATGGCCAACCGCCGACTTGTCCATGCGATCCTTCTCAACGCCAAATTTACCGCCGTATCCATAGCCAGCATTTTGATCCTTTAGCAATTGTTTCTTCTTATTCAAATCCGACTTCTCCGTCTCCTCGCGCAGTTTGTTCATGCTGTTGAGTTTCATTTTTAATGTTAATATCAAGATTTTTGAATGGTGCAATGACCTAAATATATATGACTCACTCAATAGCGCCGCCCCCGTCACGTCCGCTGCCATCAATTGTTTTGGAGCCCCATCTTTGCTCTTGTTCGCTGACATCGTTGACAAAATCAGGATCCGTTTCCCAGTCATCGTCTTCGGCGGCGCTAGTTGCCTGTATTTGATGGCCGGCTGTTGCTTTCCACATAATGGCTACTTCTTATCTACATTCGACGTTGGCACCAAAGATAAAAACAATGACAGGTTTTGTCTTCGAAAAATAATTATAGTGTAGGGAGGGGCTGGTTCTGAGGAATTTGAATGGCTGCCTTTCTACATGTAACTTACATGTGTTAAATATATTAAAAGGGTTGCACGGCAGCTAGCTAATTTTTAAACACTTTTAAATTGGAAAAACTAAAGCTTTAAACAATTAATTTAAATGCAATGCACTAAACGAAAGAGCTATTGTTAATGAACCGGCTGACTAATCGAACTTGAGAAATCGATTTCTTTTCGCTCATGTGAACTACATCGTCCACCGCAAAATCAGTGTTGAACAGCGATATAATACAAATTGCGCGGTAACGGTTTAAATGACCACGAATAAAATATTCACAAAAATATTCTTTTTTCAGTACACAACGCATTATTACAAAATATTTTTTATCTTTAACTAATAAGATCATTATCAGTCACTTTCAGCTTCCACTCTTATGAATCACGCATTGCTGTTTGACGTAATTGTAGTTATTTGCTATATACATATATTATTATATCTGCATATACATATGTATGTATGAGTCGGAAGCCTAGATCTAAAATAGCAAGAGCAAACGAGTTTCTAACAAAATAAGTCATACATCTGCAAACATACATGCAAATATACCCACAATATATACATATATATAATTAAGAGAACTTTTGATTATAATATCATGACGTAATTATGGGTCTGCTATTCGCTCTTCCCTTTTTAACTCTCTTAAACTTTTACTGCGAGAAAATTACCAGGGCTCCTCAAATAGGATAACTACTTATTGATTCACTTTTAATTATTATTATTATACTTTATGTTATAATTAAAAAAAAAAAAATCTATTTGCTTACTTTGCTTGAGAAATCCATCTTAATTTAAAAGAGCAACTAAAAAAATCATAAGCTCTATTCTGTGCAGCCCTGACCACACCTACACTATAACAGCACCGTTACGCTCTTTGCAATTACTCTCAGATCCGATTCGCCGGTTATAGCAGCGCATATAAAACCAGCTGAGCACCGAGCAGCGAGTTCAGTATTTATTTCACATCGCTAAGAGTTCGCAAAGTTTAACGGACCACACTTTGTACGTTTGAGAATATCACTTGGTAAATTTTTGGCATTCTTCTCTAGTTACTATTTTGTTTATTTTCACTGTGTCTTTTCATACATATATAAATATATATGCATGCATGTACATATACACACACATAAATGGCACACTGTCGTATCTGCTAAGGTTGAAGTGAACAAGAAATTCAAGTGAAAAGTAATTAAGAGTGCAAACAAAGTGTATAAATAAAATGTTTTTAACATTATAATAATTTTTGGGCGCGGCAGATAAGAAGTTTTCAAAATATGTATAGACTAATAATAATTGTATTATAATAATTGTATTATTTTGCATAGTACAAATAAACATACAAACGTATATAAACACAGGAGTATACTTTTACAACGAATTTACATGAGTGTGTATGTGTACATATAAATTTGGTAGACTGATTTGGATAAAAAAAGATGACATCATCAAGTGCTCAACTGAAGCTGCCCGAACTTTAGCGCTTTGAAGTTCTCTTAGCACGCGCTCTCTTTCTCGCTCTCTCTCTCTCTCTGTAGGTCTCAGTATGTCTGATCATTCGCAGACGCGTGTGACTTTTCCAGCAAACGTTTCCTTCAATTACACATATACATATGTATTATGTACGTATGTACATAATATGTACATATATATGTGTGTGTGTACTTGATAGACGTTTCACTGGCAAATTATAATTGAATTTATCTACTTAGAGCTTCCATCTTTTTTCTGCTATCTTCAGTGGCAATCAACTCAATTGCTTTTAGCGAGGCTGCGTTGACCACAGTAAAACCTTTGCACATGTAAAGCGCAAAAGCATTCGGTACAAAACAAACACGTTTGATATAATTGCATGCATTTATAAGGTGCGTCATGAAGGCTTAAACCTGCTAGTAGAAAAATGTAACAAATTAAAACAGCAAAAAAAAAAAATAATAATAACTTCAAAGGTACAGTCAGTCAGCCACAACACAATGTTATAAGCTAAATTTATTCACACATTTTCTACCAGGTCACGAGGTCTTAACTGCTACATAAAAAAATCTATATGTTGCAAAAATAAGTGAATAAATAACGCTAAACATTACGGTTCATAAACAACTTTCCAGAACATCCAGTTCCAGTCTTATGCTCTGTTTGCGAAGCACTTCGCCCGCACAACGAGCCACGTTTGACGTCACATTAAGGCGCGCTTGCCAATCAGCCCATGCCCATTATGATTCACGAACGCAGTCTCAATGAGATGAGTTGTGATCATATGAATGTACGACTATTAATAACATTATAATTAGAATTCAATCCATACAGCTAACTCGCATACATATTTGTGAAAATGCCTAGAATGAGACATCAGCGTTGTTATTACGCATTCCAAACAACTTTCCCAAATATTCCAAGACAATTTTGTTTTTTGTTTTTGATGCGTGTTCCACAATAGCATGCTAATTTATAGCTCAAAAGAGAAACAGACAAACAAATGTTTATATGTGTGAGTGCGTGTCTGTCGTGCATGTAAAACTAAATTTGAACCGGTTCCAGCGCCAACATTTGGAAACAGACAAAATATTTTTTTCTTTATTTGTAGCTGTGAAGAGGCGTAGTTGTAGTTGTAGTGGTTTTTGAACACTGCCACGTCATTTTTTTTTCTCTTTTGTTTTTGTTGATTTTCCACGCTTGCAACTTGAGCAGACGATTTTTTTTTGCCGTTGCGATTTGTTTTTGTGTAATCTATCAATTACTTGGTCATATAAAAAGCAGTTACTTTCTATGTTTAAATTTAGAGCGAGCGACAAGTAAAATATGTAGAATATTGAATATTTTCAGCATGTTTTATAGCATACAAAGAATGAGCTCATCCGAGCTCCCGGTTGGTTTGGTATCCATAGAAAACGTACTTTTACACATACGCAACGTTGGCTGCACCCACAAATGTTAAAGTTATCAACTAACGCTAGGCCCAGGCCATTTTTTGTATTAAAACTTTCACTCTAACTTTGTTCGTTGACCTCTATAAAAAATAGCTGCATAGGAAAGCAAAAGCATGTCGATTTTTTTGTGGCGCCACAAATACTGCGAGGCGTATGCGTAATAGCCGCAAACATGAAGCACGGCACGGAACGGCAGCTTTGCCCCTCATATTTGGTGATGTCATTCTGGCAGCAGGTTTCTGAACATTCCCATAGCTATTTTATGTATAGCGCGGCCTTGTCGCATACCAATTGCCAAAGGCCTCCCTTTGTAATCAACGCGCCTCGACTTTAATCATTAGATCATTATAAATTATGTTTTTCCTTGTCTGCTTTGCATTTACAGATCTTAAATAACTACCAAAACTAACTTAAAAAGAAGCAATAATGAGCTCCGCTGAGTACTATCCATTCAAGGTGAGTGACAATACATAATACATCAGTTTTGAACATCGCTAGACGTAGATTGACGAATAGACGCAATTATTGATAATTATTGATAATTAATTGTATTACATTTAATCGATTTGTTTCGAGTGCTCTACGTGACAAATCTTGTAGTACATATGTACCTATAAATATTTTAAACAGTCCGATAAGAAATATATAGCTCTCAAAAAATTTAAGAGCCTATTGAATTATAGAAAGCTAATATATTTGTTAATACAGTAATCAAACCTTGCATATGAATAGAATTTTTACAATATTTCTGGATATGAATACGTGGGCACAATCAAGTGCGTGAACCTCGAATTACATTTATAAGGAAACTTTGTTGAGTCAATTGTTTGTAGAGTACGTGCTGTACCCGCATTTAAGTGCACGATTATTCATGAATATTTCTGGATTGATTACGTATTCATTGCATTAGCCAGAAGATTTATTTATATGCAATGTTTACTCATTCCTCTATTCGCAGTGCACACCCACCGTTTACCCCGCTGATCCCTTCGATCCCGTTGAGGATGCCGCCATTCTGCGCAAGGCCATGAAGGGCTTCGGCACGGATGAGAAGGCCATCATCGAGATTCTCGCCCGTCGCGGAATCGTCCAGCGCCTAGAGATCGCTGAGGCCTTTAAGACTGCCTATGGCAAGGACTTGATTTCGGACCTGAAGTCCGAATTGGGCGGCAAGTTCGAGGATGTGATTGTGGCACTGATGACGCCGCTGCCCCAGTTCTATGCACAAGAGTTGCACGATGCCATCTCCGGCGTGGGCACCGATGAGGAGGCCATCATTGAGATATTGTGCACGTTGTCCAACTATGGCATCAAGACAATTGCTCAGTTCTACGAGCAGAGCTTCGGCAAGTCCCTAGAGTCCGATCTGAAGGGCGATACCAGCGGCCATTTCAAGCGTCTGTGCGTCTCGCTGGTGCAGGGCAATCGGGATGAAAACCAGGGTGTTGATCAGGCGGCCGCCATTGCCGATGCCCAGGCGTTGTATGATGCCGGTGAGGGCAAGTGGGGCACAGATGAGTCCACCTTCAACTCAATTCTGATCACCCGGCCGTATCAGCAGCTGCGTCAGATCTTAATCGAATACGAGAATCTCACCGGAAACGACATCGAGACTGCCATCAAGCGGGAGTTTAGCGGCTCTGTACAGAAGGGTTTCCTGGCCATTGGTGAGTCATCTCTATAACTATGATAATGATTCATCATGTACTCATATAATATATATTATATATTGAATTGCTCAGTCAAGTGCTGCAAGTCCAAGATTGACTATTTCTCTGAGCGTCTGCATGATGCGATGGCCGGTTTGGGCACCAAGGACAAGACGCTGATACGCATCATTGTTAGCCGCTCCGAGATTGATCTGGGAGATATCAAGGAAGCATTCCAAAACAAGTATGGCAAGAGCCTGGAATCCTGGATCAAGGTAAATACCCTTCCTCAACTGTTTATATACATATATACATATATGTTAGCATGCTAAAAGCATTTGTGGTGTTGGGCACGAACTATGCACCTGTAGATTGTACATTCTATATTGTATATCATTTCGGAATTAGCAACATATTTACTTAATCTGATGTTCGACTATATTTACATATATTCTCTAGCAACCAGTTCAAAATTGTCTATCATACTCGAAAGCAGTTAACAGTTAACTTTTCCAAAAAGAGCTTTAGCCAAAAGCGCTCTGTTAATTACATAAATATAAATTAACAGAGCATTATATTCCAAAATGTTCCCACTCATCTATTGCTCACTCATGATTCGCCTTTTTTTTACTACTTACTTCATTTGTGTGCTGCATAAAACATTAAAACTTGCCATATTCTATATTTTTAGGGCGATACATCTGGCGATTATAAGCGTGCCCTGTTGGCTATTGTTGGATTCTAAAAAATAAAACAGAAATCACATGCCCCAACCAACAATACAAAACAAACACAAAATTAATAAGAAATTATAAAATATTGTCACTGTCGTGTCTGTTCCATGCCTTAAGCACAAACATATTGTACAAAATTTGACTATATAATAGTTGAAACGCATATACATTATATTATAAAATAATCGACTAATGCAAAATTGGAACAAATTTTTACAAGCAACGCAGTGCATTTATTGAGGCCTACAGTCGCATCACATGTTAATTATTATTATACATAGTCTTATGCACACTCATTGCACATAGTTTTAACTCTTAACTATATATAACATTATATACATATGTATATATGTAACTTATGGTTTTTGTTTTTTATACTATATATCTCGAGTCTCATTTTGCAAAAATTTTAAGTTACCATATTGTTAAAAACATTCTTATGACAACAATAAAAGAAAATCAAATCCAATTATTAGGCGCCATTTTGTACTGTTAGCATTTGAATTGTATTTGCCGTTGCCAGATGCTTCTTCTTGCTTCTATGTACAGAAGCAGCTTTTTGCAATGCTTTCTTGCCTGCCATGTTACTAACAGCGCACTCTTTGCGCTTAACATAACACTTAAAACGGGACCAGCGGTTATTTTTGTTAAGCACAAAGCAACTAAACCAACAACATTCAAAATGTATACAAAATAACGCGTTTAACGCTCTCGCTCTTGCTCTTTTTACGCTTTTCTTTTCGACGTGTTTACGCAATCTCTCAACACACAAACAAACCACAGGAGGATGCAAACAGTGAAATTGGATATTTGCTTGTGACGCTCGTCGCTTGGTAGAAGTGCTGTGCGGTATGCCCAAGAATCAGAGTTGTAGGGACTTATACAACTGTGCAATAGAAATGCCAAAAAAAAGCATTTTCGAAGTCAGAAATATAAAAACCTGAAATTATTAGTATTGTGAAATGTCCATGTATAATTCTCATTGAAATATGATTTCTATTTTGTATTAATATTTCTTAAAGACAGCCTCTGTAATAACGTCTAACGTTTAAAATTCTTTGCTAATTGCGAACAAAAAATTATACATTTTTTATTTATCCATTTTAATATATTTTGTATACATTTTATTTGTACATAAAAGTATTTTGTGCTTGTGCTATTAACAAAAAAATAAAAAAAGAGCCAAAGTATGACATTTGGAATTCTCAAATTTTTAAATCAAAAATCAAATTTTTTCCGTTTCATTTACAGGATGATATATCCGGAGATTACAGCTACGTGCTGCAGTGTTTGGCTTCATACTAAATATAGTACATCAATTAATATTTTTCATCATTTGTTACATTTTTCGTTTTTCTTAGCAAACATTTAACTTAATATTAAAGGATTGTTGTGCAAACTCTTAACAATTTGCCTTTTAAATGCTTAAAATTCTTTTGTGTTTTGACTTCGCTTAAAATATAACCGACTAGCGGTATAAAAATATGGAAAACTTTTCAAATACGTCGAATGGAGGTAAGTTAGAAATATAAGTTTTTGATGAAGCCATTCTTCTATTTGCTCACACGCTCCAGGTAGGCTGCCCAAAGACGATCGCGATAGGTAGCCGCCGCTTTCTCCACATTCGCAGCTTGTAGTATGCCACGACCCACGATGCCAATGTCAGCACCGCGCTCCTTCACCACATGTTCGGGTGTTTCATACTGTTGGCCCAGATTATCAACGCCCTCGTCAATCTTCACGCCCGGCGTCAGCTGTATAAGACCAGGAGAACCAAAGCAGGTGGACGATTGGCAGACAACGCCAGATACAAAGTCCGCATCTCCGCCCTCGGTGGCAATTTTGTTGCTGCGCTCTTTGTACTTCTCATCAATCAGATTTCCCTTGGCTGACATTTCGGCCAAGAGGAACACGCCGCGCTCCTTTCTCGCATTGTCATTGTTAAGCCCCGCCTTTAGGCCTTGTACAATACTGCGTCCGGGCAGCGTGTGCGCTGTCACCAAATTCGCCCAACTGGCTATCTTATACATGCCCTTGCCGTACTGCTGAGAGACCGTGTTGCCAATGTCTGCAAATTTACGGTCCTCCAAAATCAAAAAATTGTGTTTCTTGGCCACCGTCTTAAGATTGGTAATGAAAGCCTCACTGAAGTCTTCGATAATGTCCACATGGGTTTTCAGCATACAAATGTACGGTCCACACTTGTTGGCCAAATCCAAAACATCATCGGCCTTGCTCAGATCGGCGGCCAAGCACAGATTCGTTTTCTTTGTGGCCATTAGAGTAAACAAACGCTTGGTCAGAGGACTTTTGGCTAAGTTGGCGCGAATCTCGTAGGTCAGTTTAGTGCGCGAAAAGTCATTGGCTGAAATTGAAAAACAATAGAGCGATTAGCAATCAGCAGTTGATATCGAATATACATATATGTATATATTTACATATACTTCAAAATAAGGTAGTAAAAGTAAGCGACTGATAGAAACGCCTTTTGTAGTGCCTCCAGCTGACAAAGAGTCTTCTAGCTGTAATGTTCTTGTATGTTCTACAAACTAAAAACTCGTCTGTTTGCTACATCCTCATGCATAAAAACAATATGCCCCATTCAATCTATGAATGGGTACAACTAACTGAACTTCAAAGCAGGAATTTTGCTAATCTAAATGAAGTGCTAAATATATAGTATATATTTATATATACATTGCATATATTTACATTTCGAGCTCAGAAAAAAAACGCATGAAAATCAATGAAGCAATTGCATAAATCAATTAGGATTCAATCGACGCCTATCGGATACGTTAATATAATTAGTTTTAACACCATCCATCATATATTTTATATACAGTCATATATCATATCTCATATGATTAGCATGTTAAGGCCAGTCAAATTAAGCAAAATTGTCGAATTTATGGGGATAACTTGCCCTAATTGAAACAGCTGGAAAGGGGAGCTGACATTGAGATTTTGGTTTGGATGTCAACGTAATCATAAACTAAATTGCACGCCGCACATGTTTATATACACACACATGCAGATATATATATATCTATATATATATATATATATATATATATATATATATATATATATATATATATATATATATATATATATATATATATATATATATATATATATATATATATATATATATATATATATATATATGTATGTGTGCATATGTTATATGATGTGTTCATATCTAGAGCTCGCTTTTACTTACGCGTTGAGGCCTTATCGCCGCCAATAAACGAGCCATCGGTGTTTATCTGCGTTGCCGCTATATACTTGGCTACCGCATCCACCGTGGACCGCTCAATGCGTCCCTCCTCGTGCAACGTGTTGAGCAAATAGGAGAGCGTGAAGATGGAGTGCATGCGCACGCCATGCTTGGCTACATTTGCAGCGCCGCCCTGTTCCCGATCGACCACAACCACGGCATCGGTGACCACAATGCCCTCGCTCTGCAGATCACGCACAGTTTCCAAAATACTGGAGCCCGATGTTACCACATCCTCGACAATGAGGCAAGTGTCGCCAGCCTGGAAAATGCCCTCGATGAGCTTCTTGGTGCCGTAGGCTTTGGCCTCTTTGCGACGCACCAGCATGGGCGTTTGCTGCTGCAGCGAGACTATGGTGGCCAGCGGCAGAGCGGTGTAGGGCACACCGCAAACGTGCTTAGAGTTTAGCTTCAACTCTTTGATCTGCGTCACCAGCAGATCGGAAACGGTTTGCTGCAATAGTTGCAAGAGTAAAGCAGTTGTTAAATTGTGTCCCTCCTCCCTCTATTACTTACCATCACATCTGGATAGCTCACTATAACGCGCAAATCGAAATAAACGGGAGAATTGACGCCGACCTTCATTTTGAAATCTCCAAATTTAAATGCATTAATTTCAAATAATTTAAGCGCTAGCGCTTTCATCTGATCTTCGCTCTTTGTCACCATTTTATAATTGTGGATATCTTTTTATATATATTTTATCCCAGAGTTAGGCCAACCCAACCACGTTTATGGTACACGTGCAACTTGGTCTGACTTTAAAAAAAATACGTCCCACCGCCGCTAACAATCAACAAAAATTAATCAGTTCTATAGAACAGGCGTAAAGCAGATGAGAAACTTCACTCGATTGGCACTGTACACATGATAGCTTAACCAAATTAGCTCAGTTCACTGTTAACTTAACATAGTTCACGATGATTCACTTACAAGTATTTTTAATATATATATTGATGAAAATCCATTTATTATATTAAACCACTGGCTAGTGTTTAAACTGAATTATGTTTGCATTTGAAACAAATATATTATTGAAAATTTGTATTTTTTAATTGCAAGATTACATCTGCTTACTGCAATCCATACATCTAAAACGAATTGAATCCGTTTTATTTTTTTAATAATATATAATGCCAAAAATCGAATAAAGCTAATAACATTGTGGTTTATTTAATTTTTAAATATAAAAATAAATAAATTAGAGAATAGTGATAAATAACTTGGCGAATTGCCATCGCTAGGAATAGTTATCGTATTGAAGTTCATTTAAATCGATTTATATTATTAAGGAACCTGTTGCTACATAAAGTATCGAACTGGAACAGAGCAGAAGAGCTTGAAAACTAAGTCCCTTTATTATTTAGGTAATTTGAAAATGATCCAATGCTTTTTCCCGCTCTTAAATTGTAAATACTTCAAATTAAATTCCAAAGAAGCAATTCAATATTTTAGGTGATTATAATTTATTAGAATTTTTATTGACTTAAGTTTTATATATATATATGTATATATATAAATAAAATATTATTCAAGTACAAAGTTATATATACTCATTATTATTATTTAATTCAAGTAAATATAATTCAAAGTGTGTATGCTTTTTTTGTGGCTGTGTGTATGTTTGTGTAAGTACAATTTACTGTATCCTTGCTCTCCTATTGCCGTACAACAGCGAATTTTTCAACTAAATTTTCTTTTAAAGTCAATGCATTTTTTGTTTTTTTTTTTTTGGATCACAAAACAGTAAATTTGTCTTAAACGAATTGAAAAATTGAATTGAATTAAACATAGTTAAAACAAAGAAGTATTTTAATTATAAAAATAGTGTAGCTGCTGCTGGTAACTTGTTAATCTCTCTATTTTTCATCAAGTTTTCTTTTGTTTTTAATAATTTTTAGCTCAAAAGTATGACTAACCTTAAACCAATTTCATCTGCGCGTGCGTTCATTTTTTGTTTTAATTTTTTTTTTCTTTTTAATTATTAATTTGTTGTCGTCCACATCCTTGTCCATAACACTCGCAATTTTGTTTTAAACGCTACGTTGCCTTAACTTCAGTCCTTTCGCAGAAAACCTAACCTTAAAATGTATTAAGCTTTCTCAATTTATGTTTTTCTCTTCTCATCATCATCATTATCTTTTTCTTTTTCTTTTTGTTTTCATTTTAATTTTTAATATAGTTGCTGCTGACACTAAACATAAATACAGTACAATGCAGACATATATTAATTTCTCATATTTTTTAAGATTTCAATTTTTCTTTTTCTTTAGTTAGGGTATATATAAAAATGTTTACATAATATAAACTGCCTATCTGCCTGAATTGAATAATGCTCATCGGCTTCACTGTACTTCTAACTACAATTCTAACCTCATCTTTGGCCGCTTTCGCTTCCGTTTCGGTTTCCGTTCCGTTCCGTTAGTTTGTAAATATGTAAATTGTAATACATTTCATTTAAATTCACTAAGAGTTGCACGGACTGTGTTAAATATATATTTTCTTATTTTGTTTTTCAATTTTCATCTTTTAAATAATTTAATTAATTTCATTTTCTTTTGCTGAATTATACCTTCGTTAAACCAATTTGGTTAAATTTTAAAATATGGAAAAATATGTTTTGTGTTGTTTATCAGTTTTCGGGTTTGTTTATGTTTTATTTGCTGCTTTATGCTCATTTTGTTTTGTTTTTTTTATAAAATGCCAAAAATTTGTGCAAATTTCTAATGATTTTTTAGATTTCTTGTTTTTTTTTTTTTTACATTTTTTTTATTTTGCTTTATACTAAAATATTTTTAACTTTAAAATGTACCTTTTTGCATTTATTTATAAATTTAATTTGTATTTTTTTTCGTATTTAGTTTTATTTAAAATATTGCATTTTTACTTTATATTTGTTTGTATTTAGTTTAAGTTTTTTTGTTTTTTTTTTTTTTGTTTTTTTGTTTGGAGGCTTCATCCCTGAGTGATTTAATTTCCTTTGTTTGTCATTTATTGCATTTTTTTTTTTCGTTTATAAACTTATTGTTTTATAACTTCTTATGTGAGTGATTTACAAGAGTATGCTAAACGGAACAAAAACAATTGCGAATTGGATAAGTTCTGCGTGGGCTTTGAAGGTTGCTTATTTCTTGATGGGCTCTGCGAAGTGATTTTCTTACAGTTCTTGACACACTTTTGATTCCCTTCATAATTTATTTATTTATTTATTTCTTAAAGCTATTGACAAAAACGAGAGTCAATTTTAATTTAAAAAAGCCTATACAAAGTACACGATATGATTTCAAATAGTAACACCAACCCGATGGGGGTATTTTATTTGCCAGTCCGGCCGGCTATGCCCACGTCTCACAGCCAAATATGGTCAGTGATACTATTGAAGCTATGAAAAGAAAGTGTTAGTAAGAAACTTAAAAAAATAAAATATTAAAATGTAGGTTATTAACAATATGAGCATAATTAAAATAATTCTTAAAATAATAATAAAAATAAAAAAATAATAATAATAATATAAAAAAAAAAATAAATAAATAAATAAATAAAAGTTAAAAAAAAAAAACAATAATAAAAATAAGAAAAAAAAGAAAATAAGAAGAGATAAAGAATAGAAAAAGAAAAAGGACGGTAATAAAAGAAGTTGCAAGAAAAGTTAATAAAAAGAATAAGAAATAATAAAAGAAAAGAGAAAGGGAAGAGCCAAAAATAGAGTATAAGAATAGAATTGAGAAATCACTAACACAACATTAGCAGCAAAAACGTATGCCAATGCTTATGCCTGGGCATTGTGAGTGGTTTCCCTAAGATAAGCTGATAGTACACTTTTTATTTTAGGAGGAGAGAGCTCTAAGGAAAAAACGTGATAATATTTATTAAAATTAACACAAAGAACATGAAACGCACTGTGCAAAGAATAATCCCTAGTGCACACAGGTAAATGAAGCGGACGATAGTGTCTAGTTGCTCGGGACGGAACCAAAAAATTTAGACGACCCAACAAAGAGGACGTATCAATATCACCACTAATCAATTTATGCAGAAAAACAATTCCTAAAATTGTTCTGCGATTGGTTAGCGATGGAAGATCAATTAGCTGGAGCCTACTATGATAAGACGGTAATCGTAAATTACTGTCCCATCTAAGGTCTCTTAAGGCAAAGAGAAGAAACTGTTTTTGGACCGATTCGATACGATCCTGATACAGTTTATGTTGCGGAGACCATACGACAGAGCAATACTCTAGAATAGGACGCACAAGCGAAGTAAATAAGCGCTTGGTAATAAAAGGATCTTTAAATTCCTTAGACCAACGTTTAATAAAGCCAAGCACACTTTTGGCTTCATTAATGATGGTAGAAATATGAAGATTAAAGTTAAGTTTACAGTCAAAGAACACACCAAGATCTTTGACTGTAAAGATGCGTCGTAAGGAAATATTGCTAATTTTATAATCAACAATTAGAGGAACGGTACGACTGAAGGTCATTGTCATACACTTTGAGCAATTTAGGTCAAGCTGGTTTGCCACACACCAAAGTTGAAATGCATTTAGGTCATCTTGAAGGTGAAGATGTCCATTTGCCCTGGAGTATGGAAGGCAAAGTTTTACATCATCAGCATACATAAATATAGTGGAGTACGAGATACAACTAGGAAGGTCGTTTATAAAAAGGGAAAAGAGCAATGGGCCCAAATGGCTACCCTGAGGTACACCAGACGAAACAAAGATAAGTTTAGACATAGCTGTTCTCAGCAAGACTCTTTGGGTTCTACCCGTTAAATAGGATGAAATCCACGAGACAAGACTGGGTGAAAATCCTAAGCGTTCAAGCTTAAGAATTAGTATGTGATGATGTACTGAGTCAAATGCTTTACTGAAGTCCGTATAAATAACATCGGTTTGCATTTTTTTGGAAAAGCTGTCATTAACAAGCGAAGTGAACTCAAGTAAATTAGAGGACGTAGATCGATTTTGAACAAAACCATGTTGAGATGGTTGAATAATCGATTTGCAAAAATGCTGCAAGGCCGATGTTATGATTTTCTCAAATAACTTCGGAATAGCAGATAATTTCGCGATGCCTCTATAATTGGAAATATCAGATCTTCCACCTTTTTTATATAAGGGAATGATAAAAGATTCTTTCCAAATTGAAGGGAACACAGAAGTATCCAAGGACAAGTTAAACAATTTTAGTAATTGTGACTGAAGAGAAACACTGCACTCTTTAATCACACAACTAGGAATATTATCAGCACCAGGAGAGAAAGATGATTTCAATGTCCTAATGGCTGCAGCCAGAGAGGATGCAGTAACTTTGGGAGTATTTATAGATCCATATTCAGGAAGAGAATAAGGATATGAGTTGCTGTAGAGATCAGGAGAAGAATAAGTGGATTGAAAAAAATCAGCAAATAGATCAGAGGAATCCTGATCATTGCATGTTTTTTCACCTCCAAGGACAAATGAGGACGGCAAACCAGAGGATTTACGCTTCGAGTTTACAAATGAGAAAAATTGTTTGGGATCTCGAGTAAACTGACGTTTGCAACGTGTAAGATAATTCTCATAACAGCTAGAATGTAAAAGATTGAAGTTTGACTTGGCAATGGAATATTTGGACCAGTCAATACTTGAACCAGACTTTTTGTAATTTTTAAAACATTTAGTTTTAATGTTTCTCAAGTTCGAAAGAGTTTTGGTGAACCAAGGTGGCTTATTTGAAGCTGGCGATATACGGCGGAGAGGGACACAAACATCCAGAATAGAGTTTAAGGTAGAATAAAAAAACGATGCTGCTAAATTAATATCAACCGATTCATATAAAATAGACCAGTCTGTTGAATTAATTAGTTCGTTAAGCAAAACGAAATTGCATTTACGATAACAGCGACTAAGTTTAGAAGGCATTGGAGTAGTAGAGGGAGGATTATCGATAGTTAATAAAACCTCTAAAGTGGGGTGATATATATCCTCAGGTAAGGAGAAAGGAGTTGATCTCGCGACATTAATGAGCGAATCATGATTAACAAACACAAGATCAAGAGTGCGATTAAGATGGTTTGAAATAGAGTTCATCTGAAACATAGACAGGTTAAACAATTCATCAAAAAGATAGTGATCAATTGTCGGAATAAAGTAATTTGCATTACAAGTTGAAGACCAAGAAGTGTTCGGAATATTAAAATCACCCAACACAAGAAGACAATCTCTATCATTTACATGTTCATTAACTTGTTTAATACAATTTATGTGGTGAGCATAAACTTGTACATCAGAAGAGGGAGGGATATAAGAACATGTGATGTATAATGAGCACGATGGGAGAGTTAATTTAACCGCTATAATCTCCACATCATGAAGGGACGAAAAGGTAAACAATTCAGAGTGGATAATGGACTTAACCGCAATTAACACCCCACCACCTCTGCGCGACGAACGGTCGAGTCGATAAATAGTGAAATTACTTGAAAGAATTTCACTATTATGAATATTACTACTTAGCCATGTTTCAGTGAAAGCGATAATATCATATTGTACACTGAAACTATGCAAGAAAAGACTTTTAAGTTTTGAGTTTAAGCCACGTACATTTTGATAAATCAGGGACAGCTGAGAAGAGGTTTGTAAGTAATTTAGTTTTTTGGTACAACGTTTGATGAAGATTGCACCGAAGGTAAATTTACTGAAATGGGCATCGATCTGTTACGATTTTTGGGTTTAAATTCATGAACAACTACATGAGGTGGCCAGAAATTAGGATCACAAAGGGTTTTAAAGTATTCTACAGGCACATTGATTTTGAACGAAGCAATTTCACGCGGTGTCGCAAAACTAAACTTCGATATAAAAACATTAGCCGGAATCTTATTTGAGATAAAAGCCGATACTGCCTCAATGGTAGTGTCAGATGAAAGCCTAGATAAGAAAACTTGCTTTCTAGGAGAGACAACAGATAAGGTAATGCTCTGAGAGGCTGACTTATTGTCACTCTTTGTTTGAGCAACAATAGAAGTAACATCCAAATTTGGGACAGGGGCTTGAGTTTCAATAGAAGCCTCAATAGGAGAAACAGATATGGGACAAGGTGAAGGAGGATCTAGAGAATTGGGAGCAGACGACAAAACAGAAGCGCAAGGTGAGGGAGGAGCAAGCGAATTAGTTGACGGTACTATTACAGAAGGAGTTACCGACAACAAAGGAGTATCCAATTGAGAGAGAGGGCTTTCAAAGCCGTACTGATTTAAGATTTCCTCAGCAGCAGCCATGTCACTGGTCAACTGCATAGAAATCTTCTTCAGTTTTAAAAATTGAGCCCTCACAGCACTATACATTTTAGAAAAGTTTATTTGTTTTTCCAAGCAAATCGGACAAGACCAGCGTATGCCTCCACTACCAGCTTTAGAAGTAGACATAATCTTGTCATATTCACGCCCAGTAAGACCTGCACACTTAGTATGCATCATGTTATCACACAGCCAGCAACTTATAAATTGCGCTTGTGCAGAATCAACTGTTTGCCTGAAAGTGCAAGCTTTTTTGCAGCAACTCATATTGGCAATTGGGATAGATCACAAAATTACTGAATGTAAACAGAAATGTAAAAACCAAGAGAGGTATAAATGTGTTGAGAGCGAGTCCAACAACAAACAGCCGTCACAGAGCGCAACGAAAATATATGTTGAGAGAGCGAGTCAACAACAAAAACAGCCGTTACAGAGCAGATCAAAAGTCCTCAGCGAGAGAGTATACTTGCACACCACAAAAATCAAAGATTCAAGGGAGGCAAATACAACAACCGTAGATAGTGAGAGCAACTTATGCACACACTCACACAAACTTAGAAAGAGTGAACTGGGGAGAGCGCCAACAAATAGAAACACTAAAGCAGAAATGCAAATAATGAAACTAATGAACCGACACTGCACACAAAGCTTCACAAATTAAAAAAGCAAATTATTAAAAACACAGTGAACAACGGATCAAACCTTGCACAGGAAAATATAGATATTTGCTATATACAACCGAACCGCAATTATGTGAAATTTAATAAGAATAATTAACTAAGAAAACAAGAATAATTGAAGAGCACAATAGTAAACACGTCTGTTAACTCTCACTGAGAACTCTCTCTGATTGTTGTAATTGTTGTTGGGCAAGCTACGTAAGTGTAGCAAAAATGTGCTATGTATATATATATATACTATAAAGTATTAACTGTATTTAAGTTGTTTTTTTTTTTTTTTTTTTTTTATTGATTTTTTACATTTTTTCTGGCTATTTGTTATATGTAACGTTTGGCTAATACTTTTTGTTGGCTTAATTGCCTTTTGTGTGGTTTGAGTGGCTGCTGCTGCATTTTCTTCATCATCTGTTTTTGTGTTTTCATTTTTGTATTTATAATTAGTATTTGTACTTTACTGCAAGTATTTAAATTATCCAATGGCAACGCACAAAACCGCAAAAGAAGCGAAAATCCCTTTGAAGAATTTCCCATCTGCTTTGCACATCCTTTAAGCTGCTGCATTCTTCAATCACGTACACATTACTTTAAATATATACATATATATATATATATATATACATATATATATATATATATATATATATATATATATATATATATATATATATATATATATATATATATATATATATATATATATATATATATATATAGCTATATATGGAACTTAATTAGCATACATATATATATATATATATATATATATTGTATATAGCTAGAACATTGATAACTACGCAAAGAAAGTATGAACCTACTTTCAATTGGATATGCATAAGAAAACAAAAGCTAAACAAAATACTGGGAATTATGTGCAAATGCTGCTATGAGCAACAAGTTATTAGTATTTAAATGCTTAGTATTTGAAAAGCTTTTAGCAATGGTGTTATCAGAGCAAAAGTCAACAAAAGACCAACAGAGAATGCGAGAAAGAGAGAATAGATAATAAAATTATATTGTGTGATTTAATTGCATTTAAAATATAAGAGTACTCTCTTGCCAATAGTCTTATATTGTAAACAGAAAGTGAGCACAATCTAAAATTTCTAATTACTATATTCGTATCTCTCTCTCTTTCCTTTCTTTGTTTTAATTCTGTAAGCTAGTCAATATTCAGCTATATATAAGCATACTTTTTCAATAGTTTTGATCTTCAAATTAGTTATAAAAGATATCTCTACACGCTCTCTTTTATCACATATTTAAATTTATGAGTTGTTCTTATAAAAGCTCTAAGAGTTTAATATACTTTATCAAAAACTTGTTGCTCAAAGCACATTTGTGTGATATTTCAAAACAATGTTTATAATATATGTGAAAATTGAAGAAAATGCTAAACGAAAGCATTAAAACTATTTGGTATTAAGATCTTTTTTTTTTTTTTTTTTTTTTCATTGTATATTCGTTTGAAGCATTCCGTATAACTATATGCAAATATGCTGGTACATCATATGATAAAACGTATATTGGTATTGTTTAGATCTTTACATTAATCTCAAAAAATGCTATGTATTTGAACAGTTAATTACTTTTTCACTTACATGAAGTGTTTGCACTTTATTTCGGTTATTGTTTTATGCCTTTCATTCATCATATACTTTATCCACAATCTTATCTCCTCGTCTCTTCTCTTTTTTTTTTTGTATTTGGTATAAGTTTTTCTGTTTTTCATTTGCATTTATATAAAAATATTTGTTTATTGAGTTTTATTGCAGTTATTGTTTTTGGTTAGCTGTTTTGTTTGTTATTGTTTTCTACTATTTTGCATTCCTTTAGAGCGATATATTGTTGTGGCTTTGTAGTGGTTAAATATATATATATATATATATATCTATAGTATGTATTTATAGACATATCTATATAGATCTGTGGTACTGTATTTAATAGTATTTTGTGTATTTTGTTTTTCGTTTGGTAAGCATGATAGAGGAGGTTGGCTATAGCTGTAGAGTATACTGTAGAGTATGTCTTATATGGTGTATAGTTGTTCGGATTTATCTTTTTTAATGGATAGTTAATTTGATTCAAACGACGACTGGAAGTTGGGCATGCAAAGACGCTAGCTTGTATTGCATTCAACTGTTTAGAGTTTGTTTGCCTCGCTTTGAACATTAAGTTTAAAATTTCTTAAAAATACATGACATTTTTCGTAATTGTTCAAATAAAGTATAAGACTAGAATTATATATATATATCTAGATATATATATATATATACCGTCACAATTTGACTTAATTAATATGCGCATCAAATGAATTCGTTTTTCTCATTTTGCTTCTTTTTTAACTCTGAAACTTATTCTAGATACATTTATTTAAGTTGTTGCAAGAAATAAACGAAACAAAAAGAAAAAGAAAACGAAAACTCAAAGAGGAATAACATAAAAAGAAAATTGCACATTAAATTGATTTCCATTAAGAATTATACGCTTACACTTAAAGGCTTTCATTGTTGTATCATTTTTGTGTGTTGATTTTTTTTTTTTTTTTTTATTAAATTTGTTTTTGTTGTTGCAGCAAAGATCACAGATCCTCAGAAATAAAATGAAAGCCAACTATGCGCATATTTTCATTAAAAACCTCTAGCTCGAAATTATTTTCATTTTTCTTTGCTTACATACAGCGTTTTTCATTTGTACATTTGAATTGCTATACTTTGTTAAACTGTTTGTGCGAAAACGTGAACTGAAAGAACCAAAGTTAAAGAACTGAAAGTGTCGAAAACAAAATTCAACTAATACTTTGCATATATTATTTTGTATTAAAACTTTTCTCTTCTTATATGTTGTTGTTGTTGTTGTTGTTGAGAAGGTTATTGGATTTGGGTGACGCTCAGCAGGACTTCCGGTAAACTCTTAAAACATTTCAAAAGCAGCTAAATTGTTGCCAACAGCTTTCATGTCTGTTGGCAACAATTTAGCCGCCCTTTGTGACATGAAATGTATTTAAGAATTTACCAAAAGTCCTTGTACGAACCTCAGGAACCGTGTAGCGTATTATTTTGGGCATTGTTGGCGCCGGTACCGCCGCCGCCGCCACTGCCGCTCACATTCTGTGCCGAGACCTCAGATTTGACGCGGCGCGCAATATGCGAACGCGTATGCTTGCGCAAGTGATCCTTGCGGTAGAAACCTGAATGAAGAGAGAAAAAGTAGATATTAGTAATTGGATCGGAATCATATAAGCTCGCATTAGATGAAGTAAATGGCTAGTTAAATATTAAGCAGTGATCACCAAAGCGAAACTCTATTCAGCTGACGCTCTCCAGAGAGCATTCCTCTTCAATATTAAGTCTTACTCTTATATTGGCTCATTCAAGTCTTATACTCGAAGCAATCGAGAACTGAGCGAACTGAACGGTATTGAGTGCCATCGTGAGAAGCAGAGTAGTTGTATTTTGCCGAGAGCAAACTCTTATATTACCGCCTGCGTTATGATCTATAATCTATCGGGAGTAAACGCTTACTCCTATAATAATTTTCAAATTGATCTATCGGGAGCAAGCGCTTACTATTCTATTAATGATTGAATGATTGATTTCTCTATTTCCTCATTGGAATTACCTTTTCCACACTCGATGCAGACATGCTTTTTCTCACCCGAGTGTATGACAATGTGCAAGGTGAGCTGCTCCTTGCGCTTGAAGGACTTCATGCAGATCTAGATTGGCGATGGGCGAAAGTAGCAATGGATTAATTACATCAACTAAATGGGAGGTATTAGATCGGCACTTACATTGCACACATGCGGCCTGTCCGGTATGTGGGAGAGCTTGTGCCTGGTCAAGTGATCCTTGCGCTTGAGCGCCGCATTGCAGATATCGCAGACAAAGCGCCGCTCCACGGCATGCGAGATGACGTGCTGTTCGATCAGGCTGCGGTCCGGATAGGCCATTTGGCATTCGGGGCAGCAGTAGAGCGTGGAGCCGTCCAACGCTTTCGTTTCACGTATTTCACCGGGCTTCGGGCGGGGTTTCTTCTCCTTTGGGGGTTTCTTCTTTTTGGTCTTCTTGCCGGTGGTGGTGGTGCCGCCAGCGGCATTCGTGGTGCCCACTGCCGCTCCGCTGCTGGAAACGGCGGCTCCATTGCTGACCGCCCCATTAGCATTGCCATTGACGCCGTTGGTGGCTCCGCCGTTGGCCAATCCCGCGCCATTCGCATCTGTCATGTTGGTCATGTGGCCGCCGTGGTCCATGCCCACCAGCCCATTATGATGGCCGCCCCCATTGGCGCCATTATTGCTGGGCGTCAATGCCACACCTCCCAGCGCCAAGCTGGCCAAATTGGTGCCATTCTTCAGGACATCGCCGGTGGACTCCTTTTTTATTGTTTCCGAATACTTGAGGAAGTGCTGTATGGAGATTGGCAGTGTTGCGGATAGCAAATGGGATGAGTAGTCGACCGTGTTGGCCGTATTGGCCAGCGTTTGCCACGATTGATTCACATTCTGTAAGATTTGCTGATTGAGCACTGCGCGCGCGGAAACCCAAAACAGTTGGAAAACATGTGAGTATATATGTGTATGGATATGTATTTATATATATATTTATATGGGAACTTTTGAACTTCTTTTGATCAGATCGTAATATAATATTAATAATTATTTAGTCTATCTATAATTGAAAGCAGATCGTAAAACAATATCAGACAGAATCTCTTCGATTGTAGCTCTTCATTGAAACCATTTATACCTGAGCTTCAGTTAAAATTGAGTTCCGATGAGGTCTTGATAATATATCTGCTAGGGTTACTTAGCTACGATAGATTCAAAATAGAAGACTTTTCATGGTCTAGCTGTTTTCAGATAATGATGATGCTGCTGCTGCTAATGGACACACCCAGGACACAAATCCAGCCTGCAGCCCTCCCTTCCACATTTGTTACTCTATACCCCCCCCCCCCCCCCCCCACACACACACACACGACAACACGCCCAGACAACAGGCATTTGTACTAAAAATGTTCACGCCCACCTCAACGCTAGCAGTTCATGCATTATCTAATAGCTTCCTGGATAATTTTCCTGCTATATGAAATACGAAAAGCAATGCCACAAGAAGAAAAAACCTACCCCAACAACAAAAAGCTTTGGCTTGGCAACACACACAGTAGTGGGTGTGTAAGGGACCGATTGTTTGTCTGTGTGTGTACGAGTTTGTGCGAATATGCTGAATTCTATTTTCTTGAAAATCCCTGGCCATCCCCCAGCCCTATATCTGCAGTAACTGGCGCCAAGGACACACAGCTCACATGCCGCATCTCTAACCTTAATTTTCTAGCCCATTCCAGGCCCCCCTCTGCTTGCTTCATGGGCTTGAGGCTCAATCTTTCTGGCTGCTCCTTTAAAGTTAATACGCCCACGTGGAAAATGTCAATGCGTGTGCGAAAACTTTCTGTTCGACAACAAGTAAACACCATTTCATAAAACTTGCTAATAGGAAATACACACGCACACACACGCAGTGGGTTCATAAATTGTTGGCAGATAAAAGTTCTTGAACGGTCCAAAATCTCAATCCAGACAGGGCTCAAGTTTTCTCTTTTCGTTTTGCCTTTTTATTTAAATAACAGTTGAGCCGATGCGAGCCGAACGCTGGACTGCGGAACGGGGCCGGTGTGCACGAAGTGTAATGTGCGTCCTTGAAATTTCAGGCCGTATAACAGATAGCAACCCAAAAAAAAAAAAAAAAAAAGGAAAAAAGGAAACACAAAGGGAAGGAAAAGTGAAGCACATGAAGCTCCTTCCCTCCGCCATGTCAGGCCCTCTGCCCCCGGCTACCATGAAAGTCCCCATCCAGCTGCTTGGGTCGCCGACTCACCTTCTTCCCGGTCTCGTTCAATTTTTGGATGGATTTTACCCTTATGATCCGCTGCTGCTGCCGCATTCAAAAAGTTCAGATCACTCTGTGGTTGCGAGTATGGTATGGATATATTTTGACCATATTGCATATTATTGGCCGCCGAAACTGTAACATATAAGAGAAAGAGTAACATTAGAAACTGATAGCTTAAATATTGGGAAAATTATTTTTTTTAGTTAGTTTTTGAGGTTAGTTTAGGATATTTACACATGCTCGAAATTGCGCTAGAATCACAGCCTTATTTAGCTACTTTATAAGTATCTGTTTATATATATATAACTTTTGTCAATATATTTTTGTATATGTATTTTGTATATTAGATGTGTACTCCAGCTATTTCTTAAATTTGTTTAGTACGAGGTCGCCGCAAGCGAGCTTCAGCAACGACTAACTACAACTGACTCGAGGCCTGGCGTCTGGCTGAACAGCAGCTACAGCTGGCAGCGGCAGCGGCGACACACGAACGAGGATCGGGTGCCGGCTGAAAGCGGACGACTGTTCGTTTTTATGCACGATGTCTGGCAGTGTCCCACTGCCGCACGATTTGTACCTCGTGGGTGTGCGGGTGGGTGTGTGTGCGTGTGTGTCTGTGTTTGCATACATATACATACATGAAGTTACTGCCTGTCTGCTTTTGTATGCGTACGTGTGCCTGTGTTCGTGTGTCTGTTGGAGCTTTCCTAGTAGTTGGCAACACTGGCTGGCTGACGGCTGACATGCGTGAGTTGTTGCTTTAGCCGCTGCTGTTACTTTTAGGCAGCTGTGGGCATGTCTGCCTGCCTCCTTTATTCGTCGCCGCGTTGCCGTCTGCCAAGGCCAAATTTAGCGCCCACACAGAGCCAGAGCCAGAGAGAGACACACACGTGCGAGCCACGCATACATAGGAAAAAGGAAATTAAAATTGAAAACGCCGGTCCTGCCGACGCGCCTCAAATGTATGCTACACATACACATACATACATATATATATATATATATATGAGTTCCTGTGTATGTGTGCTTATTTTTCGGTATTGCCTTTTGCAGCAACATTTTGCCGGGCGCTCGTTTTTATTAATAAATATTTTTTGGCTGTTGCCAATTGGCCCGGTTTTTTGTTAGTATTTTTCTTTATATTTGCTTCCTTTTTCCTGATGAAATGTGAGCGAGACAGAGAGAAAGCAGCAGACACAGGACATGTAGCTTGTTTGCAGCAGGGTAAGTAGTAACTAAAAAGGTTACAAATTTAATAATAATAAAAAGAGCCGAAATATTTAAAAGCAATGTATATATGTGTTTGTGTGGCTGTGTCTTTTTTGTGTGTATATTTGTAAGAGTGTGTGTGGGCGTGTGAGTGTGAGTCAAACGGGTGGCAGACCCTCGTATAAATTAACTTGTGACCTTGCATTATAATTCAACACATTTCTTATGCTTTAATGCCCTTTGTGAGCGTTGATCCCACAGTCTCACAGAGCATACTTTTGGGGTAAACGAATTTAATACGCTAACCTCAATTAGCCAGGTCATATGTGTGCAGACGGATGTTGTGAGAGGAAGAGAAATTGCCCTGCTCGGCAAATAAAGGAAACCGACTAATGGGATCTAATAAAGGAAAGTAGTCCGAAAGGAGGATTAAGCTGAAACAATTGACTAGCGAACCATAAAAGGCACCCAAAAGGCATCCTTCCAAAGCAGCAGCTTAACGGAAATTTATTTCACGAACGAAAGTATGCTCAAAAGAAAAATTCTCTTTAATTAGACGAACTAATTGCAAATGAACACATCTGCATTTCAACAGAGAAAATAGTATATAAATTTATAAATAGCATATAAAAACCTTTAGCTTTAGTGCTAAAAAACTTGATTAATATATTAATTTACTGAATTACGAAAACTATTTAGGGAAAACCTAATGCTTACGCACGAAAAATCGATTTACATATTAGGCACAAAAAATCTCGAAGTGCGGCAAAGCGAACGAAAGTAAGTAAAGTAAAAAGGCCGAGATAATCAAATATTATCCAAGCAATTAAATTCTCCCATCCCCATTAGCAAACAATGTAAGCTGTTAGACAAATGCAAGACTTATGTAGCGGTAATTAATCAACTAAACAGAATGAGTGCACAGAGCGAACAGCATGCCCCGAAATGTAGACAACGAAAAGTGACAGAAAATAACCAACTGCCCATAAAAATGACAAAACACGAAATAACAAAAACAACACACACCCGCACACAAGTCAAGGAAAGACAAAAACGAAATGGAACATGGAACGGGTACTGAAATCAGGCGGCAGAAAAGAAGAATAGAATTGACAGACGAACGGAAATTCTGGGCTAAACCTGTGTGGAGCCATGACTACGTCGAGCCACGGACAACACACAGCAATGCTGAAAGCATGCGCTCCATTTTCCATCATCAGCGTAGCCGGCATTGTCGTTGTAACATTTCACTTTTCACTTCACTTTCACATGGGCCACATGACAACAACCAGCACCAACAGCAGCAGCAGCTCGAGCGCACCAGCTCCAGCTCCAGCAACGGTAGAAATAGTGGCAGGACGACAAAAAGGCATGAGCTAGAGAAACGGTAAATGAAACTCTCGCTTGTTGTTGTTCCTGCTGCTGCCTAGCAACGAGTTAAAGTCGGTGAAAACTGAAACACGGCCAAGCGAGAGTGAGAGCTCGCCCAACTAGAAAAGAGCGTGAGTGTCGGCAGAGAGTGAGTGAGAGAAGAGCGCGCGCGCTTTTCTATGTGTGCGTGTGTAATCACAAAGAGAGAGAGAGTGTGTGTTTATTGGGCGCACACTCTCCAACCCACAATATGGCGACTGCCTTAGATTTGAGTGGTATATCCAAAGTGGAACAAAATGGAAAGGAATTCGCTGGGTTTGGAGAACGTAATGTGAAACATGGCGTTGCGCTCTGTGTGCCTACTTTTAAGTGTGTTTATAGTGCCGGCACACACAGTGAAAGCAGTGAGAGAGACTGTGTGAGAGAAAGAGCGCGCGCGCAACAGCAATATATAAATATATAAAATAAAAAAGGAATATATATATATATATATATATATATATATATATATATATATATATATATGTATATATCAACATACAGATACATATATATATATATATATAGATATATAAGCATACATATATATATATAACAAAGAAGAGAGTGAGAGAGCGTGCGATGTTAGCAAAAACTGCAACCCCTATTAGAGTTGGGGATTTTAACGCCCGCTGCTCGGGGTTTGGGCGTATGTAGCGCGACGCGGCGCCAGTCGCCAGAGTTTGAGTCATCAACGGCAGCAACAACAGCAACAACAATAAGCCACTCAAACCACAACAGAGTTGCCAGAGGCAGCTTTAAGCCTTAAAGCTGCCATATGATATGAAAAAGCTTTGCTTGGCTTTATTGTTTTACACTTGCCTGCTTGTTGGAGCGGCTTTGGGGGTAGACAGTGGAAAGGGTAGATCTAACTCAATTACATGCACACTCATTGGGCTCATATGTATTAACTCCATATATGTGTATATATACATATGTACATGTAAACAGTGAAAGCTCTAATAACGAATGTGTACAGAACTACTTTTAAAGTTGTATTTAATTTCAATTTTTTTATTTGGTACTGCGTCGTCAACAATCTGCGTTTATCTAATTATATTATTATATATAGTCTATATCGTGTTCTTGTATTTCATTCTTGTCCCTTGTTTAGAGTTTTTACTGTATGTGCTTAGGTACACATCTACACCTAAAGTCTGACAGACTTATAAGCACGCGCATTTTTAGTGTTGCATAGCGCCAGGCGCTGCTTGCCTCGTGGGGGTGTAAGCCCAGCCAGCAGACGCTCACACTCACACTCGCACTCACACTTCCTCTCTTGCACACAGAAACATCTACACACCCACCCACATATCCTCTGTTATGTACACATAGAAATGAGTACATAAGTGCAAATAATTTATGGGGGGTTGCGACCCTTTTGACAAACCGCAATATTATCACATACTCGCACGCCCGGCTGGTCATTTGCATGGCATATAGAATTACCTGGACATACGGATCGTGTTATAATAATGATCATATTAATAGATTTGTATTCTATGTAAACTAAGGACATGGCTAATTTTGAGCAACCCAACCCCTAGCTGAAGCTCTCCCACTCTCTCACACTCACTCTCTCAGCATTTTTGTATATTTTTCTACTCATCCCTCTAAACACCCCGATGCTTTGTCATCGTTTAAACGGAAAAATCAATGAGCCACAAATGATTTCTTTTATTTGTTTTTTTTTCGTATCCCCTTTTATGTTTTTTTTTTTTTTTTTTATTTTGCTAAAGAATATCTTTTATTTGCCTTGCATTTTTATATTTACTTAAAGAGTTGCCCCAGGGTTTGATGAATTATGTAAATTGTGCGCAGAAAAAAGAAGAAAGTAAACAAATATTTACATCAGGTGCTTCAACTTGAAAGAAATTCAAGAGCAAACAAAGACCAATGTCATACGGACAACTTAAGGAAAGTTGCAAGCAATATTTAGACTATTTGCAAGATTTACATATAAATGGAACGCAAATTTGTAAACAAATATGACTGTAATATTTATATTATTAGTTGGTGTTATTAGTTGATCGTCCTCAGTAAATATTTTTAAATTTCTATACAATTGGTTATTTTCTAGAAAAGTCAATAAATTTTCAAGTAATGAAATATGGTATATCTTTAAGATTCTAATCATAAAAGACAAATTTAGGCTTACAAAAAATAGTGGACCTACAAAAGCAATGCGACAGAGATGTCTAAAAGTTTGCGTTTAAGGCTTAGGCTTATCTAACCATATTATTAATGCGATGTGGTAACCCATGTAATGTAACCCACCTGAACGCGGCAAGTTGGCTCAAAATAAAATGTGATGAGCAGGTGGCATATACCACGCACATATATATAGTTTATTAATCCACACTAGTTAATTCACTCTCAGAATCTTATGTAACATTTCTCAGCTTCTTTCGCCGTCATTGAATCTTTACTGTATATAGTTATTATTAGATATATATTAGATATATAATATTATAATATATTAGATATATAATAATAACAACTAATAAAAATAATAAAAATTTTGGAGATTTTCCTAAATCTATTTATATTTCATAGTCAGCTAATATTCTATGTAGATATGCCAACGTTAACCAGGACAAATAAAAAGAATTGAACAAGTCAAAGATTGTCTGTTCTGATTCGATATCTCAGATGATTTATGAAACAAGAAATGCTATCGTTCCCAAAAAAAAAACTGGACTCTTATTGTTGTTGTTGTTGTTGATAATCTAACTAATAAGCGACAAGAAAATGTGGCAGTTGGATGAGCAACGGAAAGCGGGTAGAGGTCGGGGTGACAGCGGTCTACCTGCATAAGCTAGTTGCAGCCATACACAAACACACACTCACACACACATTCACTCACGCATATAGATAGATAAAAGACCCACTCACACACACTCAAACAACCCAGACACACGCATGGCCACATTTTCCCGTTGTTGCAGGTAAAAAAAGAAGAAATAAATAAAATGAAAATGAAAAACCAAAATGAAATAAAATAAAACGTTAAACTGGAAATGGGAAATGTAATGCGTAGAGCTAAAAAAGCTGGGATCAATGAACTATAGAAAACAGTGGCAAATGGCATCGCGTTCGAGTTTGAGTTCATATTCGAATTCGAATTCGAGTTTGAGGGATTTCAGGTTTGAGTTTTGCGTTCTTCAACTGGGGGCGAAATGCGTTTAAAATGAAAACAAATGCGTAGAGTGAGCAACTAATTATGCAAGTGAATGCAACTAATTATAATTAAGATAAACAATGGCTGTGCAGTATCCAAAGAGGATTGGCAAAGGTATTGATGGGTAGAGATAGCGAGTCAAATACATAGGTAAGGGGCAGTCAGTTCTCTATCTTTATAAAAGCAATAGTTAAACGCTAAAAAGGCTAGGGAAGTCAGCGGCGTAACTGTGAAGTAGTTCAAATGCAACTGAAATTATGACTATAAAAGTTGAAGTACCTTAAGCCTCAAGTAACCTGTTGATCTTTGTACCTAAAGATTCCACTGAAAACTTTAACAATCAACTTTGAAAACAACAACGAAACTATGCGTGATCGGTAAACTGATTAACAAAATAGATATTAATTCCATTAAATTTGTAATCAAAATTAGACAATAGATAAAAATCCTGAAGCATATTAGTGGCGGATCAAAAATTACTGAATCAGGGAATCCTTTAATTGGCCCATTGACATAAAGATTCAATTGAACCTGCATCAGAAGGGCATGAACAATATTAGATTCTTTGTTCTTTATAACTGTATTAGATTCAACTAAAGAAAATAAATATAATGTAAAATATTTATATTATCCATAGGCAGTCTCATTTGAGTTTACAGATTAGTTGATAGAAACTTTATCTGGACGAACAGCTTATGTACAAGGCGTTGCGTTGCATTTTAGGGGTTGAGCTGTCAGTCACCCTGCCACAAAGTGTTGCAGCTTGGCCAAAAGGAAGTCAGTGCAATTAAAAAGGCAGCGACGCTGCCCGTTTACAAACGGGGGTTGGGGTTGAAAACTGCGCACGCATACACGCACACACTCATACACATACTCATGCTCAAACTCCCCCATTTAATTGTATGTGTGTGTGTGCGTGTGTTGAGTAGCTAACGACAGTAAAACCCACCCCCAGGGCCATACAAAGTAAAATGCAGCAAATTCAAAAGTTATTTGAGTTCATTGCATTTTCAAGCGAAGCTAAGCAACAGCAACGAAAACGACAAGAAGAGCGAGAAAAACTGGCAGCAGTAGCGGGCACGCACGCAGACACACACATACACATATACGCGTGTATTCGTTGCCAAATGGGGGTGGGTGGTAATGACTCAAAACATAGCACAAGCGAAGGAAAAAACAGGAACAACAACAGTGAAAAATCGTTAGATTCGGTTATGATGACAGGCGCACCCGCTTTAATATTCCACGAATAGTAGAATATCACACAAATTGAGCGTGTGCATGTTTTACCCTATGAATTAATTAATTTCACTCAAGATTAACATACACAAAGATTTGTATACATTTTTTTCATATTTCAATATTCAGTATAACTTTTAATCGGAAAATCTATATTCTTTAAATTAACAGACTTAATATTATTAAGTATATATATATTGTGTATCCTACAAATGGAAACCAAACAATGATTATTCCAATACTAAAGTCAGTTCAATAAAATACGTACTATATATTATGAATTAATCTGAGATCTATAACTGATTTTCAAATAAAAACCCGTTTTTTGACAGGTGGCAACTCTCTTTTGAGCGCAACATGGCTATAATGCATTTTTTTCAATACGAACTAGTTCTGTGAGCAGCAAACGAATCATTAAGCGGCTGATTTGTTGTTTACTTGCGCTCTCGCTCTAACCAATAGCATGTCGTATGCTGCGCACAACGAAACCAAAAGCAATGCAAACATTAATGCTCTTATACATGCGCAGTTGTTGGCTTTTTTCTTTTGGTATTCTTCAAGTTGATCCTCAGCGCTCTTCTTCTTCATAATCAAAACATGAATGTTGTGCTAGTTACACAGGTTCATAAGACCTCAAACGACGAATTGTAGTGGATGGGATAGGAAAAAGCAAATCGCTGCCGCTACTTGTGTTGCTGTTGTTGTTGTTGCTGCTGCTGCCGCTGCTGACGCCAGCCATGGCGTCGCTGGCGACTCGAACGACAGCGACGTTGGCAGCAGCAGCAGCAGGCGAAAATAAATCGATAAAAATAAAATAAATTTTTAGTGATTATGTTGTATACACACATGCACACACATGTCTCTATTTACATGCATGTGTCTACACACATATATAAAAATGTACATATATGTATATATATATATATCAGTTTGTATGAATGCATGCACTTACCGTTGGGCACATTCTGATTGAAATGATTGCCATTGGTCTGATAGCGCTGAACATGATTATCGCTGCCCGCTGCAGCGGCTGCAGCGTTCACCGGCGGCGTACCAAATGCGCCCGGTGTTTGTGCATCAAATTTAGCAGCAAACTGATGAATACCAGAGAAGGGGCCGCCGAACGCGGAGAAATTCATCATGACAGTTTTATGTTGTTAACAGGGCTTCACACATACACGCACAGGCCGCCGACTTACGCGCGCACACACACAGGCAGGAGCCGAGCTGCCTGTGTGTAATTGCTGCCTTTTGTTTTTTTTTTCTTTCTTTTTTGTGGAGATTACTCCCTAGCCGTTATTTGATTTTGGGGCTTGTGTAACACTTTCGCTTTTTTGTTGGTTGTTTTCAAATTGCACTAGCCAACACTAACAACAACTGTAACTGTAACATAAACGTTGCGTCGAGCCTGAGCAACTGAAATACGATCGAATTAGAGAAGCAGAAACAGGCGATGTGCGATGACGATGTCGATGACTATGCGGCGCTTTTTAGCTGTGGGTGGTGCTACTTGGCAGGATTTGTTGTTGTAGTTGCTGATGTTGTTATTTTTGTTGTTGCTACTCTTGTTGGTGGGGGTTGGTTTTTGGTTGGTGTGGCGTGGCGTGGCGTGGCGTGGCGTAGCAAGGAACACACACAAACTGACACTCGCGTACACACACGTTTGTATGAGCGCGCGATTGTATGCAGCGCTTTGCTTTTGGGGGTAGCAAATGTACAACTTTCAATTTCGCTTAAACTAAACACACACAGAGACAAAACACACAACACCAGTAGACTCGAATACACACATACACATACACACACACACAATCACACACGAGGCAACGTCGAGCGCGACGACGACGACGTCGACGTCGAACAACAACAATAATAAAGTAGAATTAAACGAAAGTCACGCTTACAACCGGCTCGTCGAGGCTCCGACATCAAACTAAAAGTAACATTACAACGAAAGAAAGCGGAAACACTGGGGCAGGCAACGGCAATCAGGCGCAGGCAGCGACTGCGACTGCGACTGAGCCAGAGACAGAGAAACAGAAACACAGACGCCAGCGGCACAGCGACGCAATGGACAAATGACAGTGACAGCGCAGCTCTCTTTTTTTGTATTAGTTCGCTAATATGTGTGTACATACGTACATGTGTATGTATGATTGTGTGTGCATATGTGTACAGTGCTTGTGTGCGCTGTTTTGAGGGTGGAAGTTTTTCTACTTCTCTGGAAAATGTGCGTTTATTTGTACATTCTTTACAATGCGTTTTTGGTTGGTCATATGACAACAAACATGCCCTACACTTGATTAGCCAAAAATTAAAATATGATAAAGTATAACTAATATTTAAAAATATATAAACTAAATCCATGAGTCTTATTCTTATACAAATTATATCAAATTAAAATTATTATATAAATAATCTTATATTGTTGTGAGTCGTGGTAAATTTAATAAATTCGTCTGAAATATAATTATGTTAATGTTTAATAGACCAACCAAGAATATTACACTAATTAAATCAAATACAAAATGCCAGACCCGTATAAATTCTACAGGTACAGGGCATTCACAAGTAGATCATCGCCAACCAAAAAACTCACAAACAGCGTGCCTTGTAGTCGTATTTTTATTTGGTTTTCCAACTTTTGGGGTTGTGTGGCCTGGCCGTCGCAGCCGCAACGAACGGCCAGTGCATTTATATATGTACTATGTGATTGTATATACATACATATGTACATATGCATAGATGTTTGTTTATACACGCGTCTATATGTAAGCATTAACGTTGCTGCATACGTACGTTTATGTGATTGTGTGTGTCGTGTGTATGCATGTATGTATATATGTATGTTTTGGGATGTCTAGAAACGCACAGCACCATTCTCGGCGCGTCGCAGTCGCTGCATTTCATTCTGCCGGCGCTGCCTTTGGGACTTGTGTTAATGAAAGTGAGTGCAGCATCAGCATAAGCACTTGTCTGTATGCGTGTGTGCGAGGACGGGACGCTCTAATAAGAGAGCAGTAGCCGCTGCTCGCAGAAGCAGCAGCCTCTCAGCCAGCGGCACTCTCACATGTATTTGTTTTTGTGCCTGTGGCTGTGCCCGGCGTGCAAGTGTTGTATTATTGTACCGATGCCCTACACCACACATAGCGTAAACAACAGCAGGGGAAACAAAATAAAATGGCATATAGAATTCAAATTTAAAGCTTAAGAACTGTTTTTGTAGCTTACAAAAATACACATATCAAGTATGATTCCCAATAAACTGGTTTGCAGCGCAACAAACAGCCGCATAGACTCTTAAATCGCTGAAGCGTTTTCCTTCTTTTGTATTCCTTTGTTGTTGTTCTTTTTTCTCCTGCTCTGGTCTTCTATTCGTTGACTTATTGTGAGGGTTGGAGTTTTTGACTTTCCATGCGTTCTTTTTAACTTATATTCGCTCAATCTCTTGCGCTTCTCTTTCCCATCTTCTGTGCACTCTTGTTGTTGTTTTTGTGTTTGGTGTCTCTTTCAATGCAATGCCTTTGTGTTTAGGCTGCATCTCTCTCTCAGAGCTCTTATTGTTACATGTGTGTTTATCTTTCATTTCCATGCACATTTTCCAATTACGCGTTTACTTCACGACACATGTATAAATGTGTGTGTGCATGCTTGTATAAGTATGTGAAGACGTGCTTTATGTTTTTATTAGGTGCTTTAATTATTAGCTATTTTATAATTATAACCCATTTGACGGCGCAGTAGAACAGTTAGTTATACGCACATGCAAGCATGCTTTTCCTATTTGTTTTAACGCATACATGAATATACACAAACATCTTCTCATGCTGCTGGTTGCGACCTCCATCTATTAATCACAGGCACAGCCCATGTCATCATCGATTCTGTCTGTACATTACATATGTATATGTATACATATGTATGTATGTACAAAATGCATGCATACATATTTATGTGCTTGTTTGCCACTTCCACATTAGTTTTCTGCACTCTAAAGAGCTGTTAATGTGATTATCTTTGCTTCTTTACAGCGAATAAGGCAGGAGAACTCCTACAAACTTTTCTCTAGCTGAATTTGAAAGGGGAGGTCATCAATCAGGGAGCTTTATGTTAAAAATAAAAAAATATCACCTCACTGTTGTGTTTAATCAATTTTATTAATTATTATGAGCTTTTATCTGATGTTTTCATACAGTTCTCTGGGTTGAGATATTTTGTGAGGTATGGTCTTAAGCCTTGCTAATTGAAAATTGCATAAGCAAATTATTTTTTGAGTTGGGGCATCATTGTTTTAAATCCCCATTTAAGCGTTTTCAAAGAACCTGATGCTTACAATCATATATTGTCCGGTTATATAACATATTTGGCAAATTAAAGGTATGATATACTTATTGGTAACTACTCTACAAAAAACTTAAATTAAGGCATTTGAGTTTGTGCCGTATGAAAACATCATAAAGTTATAATGCGTACATATTTTCCGATTTATATATATATTTCTATATTGAGAGGTTACAGTATGTAAGTAAATACTTTTAGTCATTATATGCCCTTCCATTCAATACACACCAAAAAAATAACGACTTGACATACCATTGCCGTACAAATAGTGTGTATACATATATAGTTTATATAGAATATTTTACGTATAATATCTTTTAGCTAGAGTATATATATATAAATATATTGAAATGATCAATGATTTGCTAACGGTTTGGTTTCTGTCTTGGTTGTTACTAACGAATGTTTACAAAATATTATATATTATTATATATATAGAATATATTCGTATATATATATATTATTATTTATCAAAATATAATTTACATATTGTAAAGCCTTGGGGTTTTTTGTGCATATTTCTACACGGTGTTTGTATATAAATAACAGAAAACAAACTCAACAAAATGTAAAGTTAAACTAAGGCAAATTTTGTAAACCCAAAATAAACGTGTTAACTGGCAACTTAAAAGTTAATATCACAAAAATCATTATATATGTATAGATGTTTATAACAGCGCAAATTAATGAATTGTTTAAGCGAATGTTCACGTTACATATCAGAATACAAGGTATATGAATATCGATTTTCCATATATAAATATTGAGAGAGATATATGTAAGTATATAGCACGAATAATAGTTAATATATGTTCTGTTTGTTGGTTTTTCAGCAAATATGCTCGAGTATTACAATTAATTAAGCATTGACTTCTAGTTGCGCAGAGCTAGCAAATTTTTTGTTTATGTGGATATATTAAATGTATATAGTAGCACGGCTTATAGCGGATAACCAAGGGCAGCTGATAATAGTGGCTCCCAAGCGCGATTTATATCCAAATATAGCATTGTGCACTGTTCAGCGATCGTTTCATCGTCGTCCAATATAGTTATAGGGAAGAGATCATTCTGTTCCAATGATACACAATATTATTATTTTATAATTTTAAATAGTTGCAGCTATCAATTACTCACATTTTTGGCCTGCCATAGCTGCTCGAGCAGTCGTAAGAAGCGTTGCATTTCCGCGCTACTTGCAAAGAATATAACCAAATCATCTAGACATTCTAGAGGCGCCTCCTGACAGGAGAACTCTAGTATGCACCACCATGTCTCACTATGCGAGGGTATTTTAATGCCTGTCATTGCCTTTATGTCAGCACAAGTAAGTATTTCCAAGCCCGAGTTTTTGCCGTAAACACTGCTCATATTATGCGATTGTCCCCTTGGTACAGCTTTGGAAGTGTCCACCGATTGCTTGGTGGGTGTAGAGTTAAGCGAGGAACAGGACTGTTGTGTGCCACGTGTGGGTGTGCTCATGGTAGAGCTCAGCTAAGGATAGACAGATATATAGTAAGGAGTGCTGATTTAGTAGCTCAAATGTTTACTCACCAAGCTGCTGGTTTCGAAGATGCACAACATTTCCTCATCCCGTAGCAGTTGCTTTTGTTCTGCAGCAGCTGGCGGTGTTTCCGATTGGCTGTTCAGCTGTCGCAAGGGGGCCGTAAAGTCCTCGCGTAGCGTAATCAAATGATTCTGGGTAACGATCAAAGTGCAGCCCAACGCCTTGTGTCGCTCCTGTAGCTCGAAGAGCTGTCAAGAAATATGAATTCGATATTTCAACTAGTCCGAGTTGTTGGCTGGTTGTCATATAACTTACACCACTTGCTGACTGCAGCAGCGCCTGCAGCCACTCGGAGGCCACATACTCATCCGGTGCAGCCATTTGCAATAGTTCGCCTTTCAGCATAATCTCAAAACAATGCGGACGCGCTGATTTGACCGCTCGCCTTGCGCCCTGGCACTCGGCCAAGGCCATGGCCCAGCTGGGCAACTTTTGTGTGGAGTCATGGAACATGTACAGCACACCAGCTCTGCAATATAGAACATATTAACGATATACCAAATACTATTTGTATAACTAAACCTTACTTTAGCAAAAAGTACCCCGGCTGCCAGCTTATCTTAGCCGCAGCGTTCGCTGTGGCCGTCTCTCGCACCCGTCGATGCATGAGAAAGCCCTTGATGTGCGGTCCCAACGGCTCCTGTTCACCATCCAAGCCCCGGCCCAGGGCACCGCCAGCTGGCATATTGACTACCGCATAGAACATCCAGCGTTCATCTTTGCTCACACAGCTGTTTGCACGAACAAAAGCCTGCAACGGTGCCAGATGCTCCAGCGTCAATTGTCCTACAGCGGGCAACGTTGAGCCACTACGACGAGCACACAGCTCCAGATTGGCAACCAGTGCATCCGCTGGATATGGGCCGCCGGCTAGCAGCACCTGCTGCATATCCCGCATACTGTTGCTAAGTAGCACCGTATTACCGAAGGGGCCCATCTGTGCAGCGGGTGATTTTGTGGTTATTATATAGACTCGACTCAATAGGTATTGCAGCTTACCAATATGACATCCAGTTCCTTGTAGGCGAGCACAAACTTAGCACACAGACAATTTCGCACCAGATCTGTTACATACAGCGTCTTATCCGTGAGCAGTACCAAGACCGGCGTCATGAAGCCCTCGCGACTGTAGCCCGTATACAGCTTGAAGACCTGCACAGGCAAGTTGAGTAAAACAAAATGAAGTTAATTAGTTGATAGTGACTAGCAGATACCCTTTGCAACTATCTGTTGACCCCCATAATATTCTTAATGATTACCTTCAACAGCTGCTCATTGGGTTCACGGAGCATAGGCAAGTGCTTGCCATTGAATATATCAATGGATATTTCGCCAATGCCCAATTCGAAGCGAGAGACATCTCCCGGTAAATCCGGATCCATGCCCACAGCCAGTTCGCGTCGCGGCGAATTGGCGCCAGACATTTCTATCTCCATGGCAATCTCTGCATTCAAATCGTCGATGAGTTCATAATTCTTGGGCCGCACACCGCGCACATAGAGATTGGAACCAAGATGCTTATGCTCGCTACGCAGTTTGTCGGCAAAGAAGTCATTTTTTCGTATGGAGGATTCGAGGATTTTCTTCTGGGTCACATTACGCAGAAAGCGATTGATCAGCGAAGTTTTAGCTGGCGGCACAGGCGGTTTCAGGAGCTGCGCATAGTCCACGTCATTGTAGTCCACAATAACGAGATCGCTCTCTGTGGAAGGTCGCTCATTGGCCGTATCCGTGGTGGTGGTTATGGTCAGTATATCATCGAACTCCTCACTGAGTATAGTGCTCTTCGAGTCACGTCCACTTCCGCCAACTGCCGCACCACCTCTTCCACTGCCCAAATAGCTACTCGGACTGTGCAGGCTGCGACTGTGCATCGACTGCTGCTGCTGCTGAGGTGGCTCGCCATAGCGTGGCGGCTGTCCGCTTCGCTTCTTTAAGGGCGATGGCAAATGACGCGACTGACGCTCCACGTTGCCCAACATCAAACCATGGATATTGTTTGTGTTAGGAGTTTGTGGTTTAGTGCACGATGTGGAATTGCTGTTGGTATTGTTGCTGATTGAGCTAAGCTCAGATATGGTGGATGAGGATTGAGTAGTGGGCATCTTGGTGCTAAGAGGCTGATACTGTTGCTGTTGCTGCTGCTGCTGCGGCTGATGCGACTGCTGTGGCGTTTTTGACATTTTTGAAGCTAAGCGAAAGAGAAAGAAATTGTATTTGAATTACATAGAATTGACTTAAAATTCTTTTTTATTCCATACCAAAGTAACTATCTGTGGCTGCAAGTTGCTGCTGCTGCTCTTCAATCTTCCGCTTCTGTTGCAGCTCCTTGTCCACAGTTGCCGCACTGCTGGAGTTCTCCTTGAGACTGCGAAAGAAGTTGCTAAATGTCTTGGCTATGGGTGCGCCCATAAACGAACTGCGCAGCTGACTCGCTGGCTGTGCAATGGGTGTGTCCCGCTCCAATAGACCGGCCACGCTATTATGCTGTGTGGTGGATAGCTGCAGCTCCGACTCCTGTTGCGGCTCGCTGCTGGTCTCGTAGGAGACGCCTGTGTGCTCAAAGACTGTGCTCTCGCAGTTGATGATAAACTTGCTGCGGAATTCGTTCTGTGTGCTGGTGACAATTGGTGCCGCAACGACTGGTTCATTATCAAACTCATCTTGGCGTCGCAGCACATGTGGTTGCTGCTCTAGGGGTGACGCCTCGGCTGAGCTGTTTTGCTCATCGTTTTTACGTCGCAGCTGCTCGTCAACATTGTGCACGAATTTCTTGACACTCTGCGTCTGTTTAGTGCCATCCAGGCTCTTGCTTAGAAAGGGTTTGGCCTTGACCGGTGGAGAGTCGGGCGACTCGCATTGCGCATATACCTTCGGCTTGTGCTCGGGCGTTTGCTCCAGCTCCGGCACGCACTCAACCACCGATTGCAAGTCCTCAGAGCCCTCGGGCACACCACGTTCGGGCAGAGGCATCGTGAAGATGCTCTTCAGCGATCCGAATATCATTTTGCTGCTATTGTCGAGCAGCTGATGTTTTATGTCGTGCACATTGAACTTCTTGACGCGCTCATTGAGATCCTGCTCGTGAATAATATTTGTGTGACGTTTGGTTTTCTTCAGGCAGCTGGACTTGGGCTTCTTCTCCTTGTTCCAGACAGACTTCTGCTTGGGGCTGCCGGCATCCCCAATATTTGGCTCTGAGTAGTAACAGTTGTCGCCTTGGATTTTATTTAAAATAGAGAACATAAGGCGTTATATAACAGTCAGAAAATCTAGAGTGGAAGACTCACCAATTAAGTTATTGTTGGCATTGCTCATGCCAATGCAATCGCAGGAGCTGCTTTTGGCCTGCTCATATTGTTTGCGATTGGTATTGGAGTTGCTGTTCGAGTTCTTGTCCTGCTCATCCGAGTCCAGGCTCGAATTGGAGCTGCTACAGGCGCAGCGATAGAGCAAACGATCATCCCGGCGATTAGTATCCGCCGCCCTCGGCCCATACTCAAAGACGCCGGAATTGTCATATTGCAATCCAACCGGTTCATTAGTGTCATAGATGTCCGTATTGCCATAGTCTAGGACATCCGAACAGGCGTTGCGATAAACCAGACGACGATTGTGACCCACAGCACCGTTGCCGGCTTCTCGTTCTCCTGCATCCCGGCCAGCAGCGCTCAGTTCTGTGGGCGCCTGCACGCGGTCCCGTTCGGCACACCAGGAATAGCGACCAGCGGCACCAGCCACGCCTGCTGAATTGCCACCCATCACGGCCAATTTGCGTCCGTTTTTGTATGTGATAAAGCCATGCTCTATGTGTATGTTGTCAGTGCGTGTGTTCTTTAAGATGTCTTCGTGGAATGAGACGCGCTTCTTGGGCGCCTTGGGCGTGGATGATGTTTTGTGTACTTTGCGCCTGTACACGATCTTTTCAGCAGTGTCAAAGGTCGAACAGGCGCTGGCTGTCATGTTGTCTTCGGCAGCAACATTCGAATTTCCATCGATTGGTTGACTGATAGGCAAAATCTGTGTCTTCACTGGCTCTTCGAACTCCAGGCCCGACTGAGAGCAGAGAGATTCCAGCATTATGTCGCTATTCTCGCTATCCAGCATTTGGACGCCCGAGTCACTGGGTGTTGTGTCCTCCTCTAAACTACAACTGGTATTCATACTGAGGCTCATCTTGTCACCGCCACCGCCGGGCGAGACCTTGGCACTCAGATTGTTGTTGACCTTGGGATATAGTGGTGACTCCATTACGACATCGTAAGCATATGTCTCGACTAGCGTTTCTGCTGATTAAATTGTATATCACCTTTTTGTGTAACAATGCTTTTTAAGGGGAATTCGCTTATTGGTTTTATGCCAATTCGTAACGCACTTTAATGATAATGGGAAAACAGACAATTTTATACATATATATATATATGTATATATATACACATGTATATTTAGAAATTATTAGATTAGTTATTTTCTTTAGTTTCGTGCTATTTTTCGGTATCTTGGTTTTCTGGCAAGTAATCAATATTAACACCGATTGCACACTGCGCCGCAGTCACATCACGTCACAGTGCAACAAAGGAGTACACGGATGACGACCCCACGACCCCGCCTCCCACACGCCTTTTTAGCGCACCCAACAAAACAGCCTCAACTCAACACCCGCAATATTTTAACGGCCTATTTTCACGAACCCACCTTCAATTTGTTGCGAAAATTCCATGCTAAGCTTGTGCTCGGCGCTTTTAATTAATTAAGTAGCTTAGATTTTACAATATATTTGAGTTTTAACTGTTTTATAGTTACATTTTAAAATAACAAGTACACACAAGTAAAACAAATCAATAATTATCATAAAAACTAAACGTTGCCAACAAGTTGAAAGGCCCAACTTATGGGCAACTCCTGCGCACAGCTGTGTGTAGTTATGCGTACATCTGGCAGCTCTGTCAGCTGTTTACAACAGGTGTATACCTTTGGCGCACAGCTTTGTACGTTATATGAATTCAAACTGAAGCAGCGCCTACAATTAGTTTTTGACTTTTTATAGTAAACGTATAAGTTTCGCATTAGCATGTACGCATACACAGATTATATCAGTTAGATGTCAGGCAGTACGCATATTATAGTTAGCAACGGGCATATCGAATTTGTCGAAACGTTTGACGCCACACCAGAAACTCGGCTTCAGAGCTTACTCAATCTATGCTACACGTGAGGGATTGAGGGGTATATGTGTATCGGTTTCTCCCAATACGCATTCCGTCTGTGTCTTTGTTTTGCACATACCTTAGGCATGTCAATTTTGAAAAGTACAATAGCAAAGAGAGGAATGACAATGAAAAGGAATGAAACCATAGAAATTGAATTTATCACACCTTGAGCGGCGCACGGTAAACGTGTATATAACTCTTTTATATTTATTTTCGGTTACCTCTTTGCCGTATAAACGGAAAGAACGAGCAAAAAATCGTCTTGCATTTATTAAATAATCCAATAAAAATCATTCGAATGCGTCAATCGAGTTAAAAATAATGTTCCAGTTCTGTTGCTCAAACGAAAAATGTCAACCACATCAGAACAATGTGCCGTAAAGCTATGAAACTGGAATATAAACGCAAAAAACAACACGGGAAAACGCGCAAAACTATGCAACATAAATATATGTAGTAAATAGCCGTTACTTAAAAAATAATTTATATTGGAAACGAAAAATAACCAAAGGCGTGTGTTCAAAATGCAAATGCCAACCATATTTAGACAATTGAAACAACATAATTTCTTGATTGCAGTTGCAATCTATATGCATATGCTAGAAAAATCAATTCAATTATGTGATTGTGTTCATGGTTACAGGTAATAGTTTATAATAATTAATTACAATTCATTTGCCAAGCTGGCAAACAGTAAAAACGTACATTGCATCAGACATGGCCGCAACATAACCTCAAATAGAAAAATAGTCAAATGTTGTTCACTTTTACTTCATCTCATGAAACTAGTGTAGAAAGTGTTATGGTTTCAAGTTATAATCCAAGTAAAATAAGGCAAGCTGTATGATCCATAACATACAATGTCTGTGATTAGAATGTATTAACATAACCTTAAAAAAACATATATAAATATATATTTTTTTTGCTATTTACTTACGCTTACCTGTAGAAACAATACAGAGAGTGCCGAGCTGGTATCTCATTATGAATCAAGTCTATCGCTGCCAGACATATTGCCCATACCATCGAAGACCTATGACAAAAATCGTGCACCCAAGCTGCTGGGCCAGCCGACCGTTGTTTACTTCCACGTCACCGTACTTTCCTTAGACTCAATCAATGAGGAGTCCATGGTAATGATATTCAAGCTGTTTAGGATATTCAAGCTCTCTATGATTTCTTTAATTGCTTTGCTCAATTTTCACAGACCTATGTGACGGACATCTTTTTAGCACAAAGCTGGCGCGATCCTCGTCTGCGTTTGCCAGAGAACATGAGCGAACAGTATCGGATCTTGGATGTGGATTGGCTGCACAGCATTTGGCGTCCCGATTGCTTCTTCAAGAATGCCAAAAAGGTGACATTCCACGAGATGAGCATACCCAATCACTATCTTTGGCTCTACCACGACAAGACTCTTCTCTATATGTCCAAGCTGACGCTAGTGCTCTCGTGCGCCATGAAATTCGAATCCTATCCGCACGATACACAAATCTGTTCCATGATGATAGAGAGTTGTAAGTGAAGTGTTCTTAATGGAGGACATATCCTTAACATATTAAATTGTTCTAGTATCCCACACTGTGGAGGATTTGGTATTCATTTGGAACATGACCGATCCGCTAGTGGTGAATGCTGAAATCGAGCTGCCACAACTGGACATATCAAACAACTATACAACTGATTGCACCATCGAGTACTCAACGGGTATGCTTGCCTATTGTTCCGATTCTATTGTAAATCTAAGTCTATATCCTTCCTCTCAGGTAATTTCACCTGCTTGGCCATAGTCTTCAATTTACGTCGACGCCTCGGCTATCATCTGTTTCACACCTATATACCCTCGGCGCTGATTGTGGTGATGTCGTGGATATCGTTTTGGATTAAGCCTGAGGCAATACCGGCCCGTGTTACCCTGGGCGTTACTTCACTGCTGACGCTGGCCACCCAAAACACACAATCACAACAATCGCTGCCGCCGGTGTCCTATGTGAAGGCAATCGATGTCTGGATGTCATCCTGTTCGGTGTTCGTATTCCTATCTCTAATGGAGTTTGCTGTAGTTAACAACTATATGGGACCGGTGGCTACCAAGGCCATGAAGGGTTATTCGGATGAGAACATCACAGATCTGGATGATCTGAAGGTGAGTTTGGACATCGATTAATCGCTTTCCAAATTGGCTGAAACTGAAACCATGTAGTGTGTCTTACAGCATCATCATCGGGAGTCCATAATAGAACCACAATATGATACCTTCTGCCATGGCCACGCAACCGCCATCTATATTGATAAATTCTCGCGCTTTTTCTTCCCCTTCTCGTTCTTCATACTCAACATTGTTTACTGGACAACTTTTCTATAGACTCATGTGGAGCACTTCTAACGTTAACTTTAAAAACAATAATAACAATAATAATACAAAACGCATTTGTTTAAAAATGTATATAGCTTGTAAGCCACAAACGAATTTGCAAGTAAATTACATAATATACATATAACATATATGGTATATTATTTTATTGTATAAATAAAAAAGGCGTTTAATTATTAAATTTAATTCAAAGGAAGAAATTAAGAAATGCATTTTAATTGCGCAACAAAGGTGGAATTATCTTTGGTATTTTTACTATATAAGTATGTATGTATGTAGAGTTTAGACATATAGCAAATACATAGGTATTTATATATATAAATATAAATGTGTATAAATGTATATAAAAAGTTGTTATCGTGGCTTTCTTTCCATTTTCATTTTCATCTCCATTTCAATTACAATTGTTCCTTCATTCTTATCAGCATTATACGTATAATCACATGATATTATAGTATCCTTCTATATATTTATATATATATGCACATTTAGAGTAATATTCTTTTTTTTTAATTTTAGTTACTTTTTCCATTTTACTATATAATTTGTTTAGCTTTTGTCGCCTACGTTAATTGTTGCTAAATATTCATGTAATTTATGCATTATGCGAGTGTTAATAAACAACGTTTGACACTAATTCAACTTATATATGTAAAAATATTTCGGTTATAAATAATACACACAGAGCTACTACAGATCCAGAGTAATACACGCGTTCACAAATAAATACTCTATCACATATAAAAAAAAATATATATAGGATATAATAAGAATAATAACGTTAATTGGATTGTCCTAAATAAAACAGAACATTCAGCATAATTTATATATATAAATATATATATATATATGTGTATATATATAGCAGAGGGAAGAAGAGCAGAACACGCATTGAACGTAAGCTTTGTAGAAGCCGCAGCGAGTAGGAGCACTAAATAGATCGCCAGGATAAAAACTATATCTGTCGCTGTTGGATGAATTTCGGGTTTACTGCAAACAAGCCTGCAACTTTTCTGTCCACTCCTGAGCCAGGTTCGCATTCATAGCATAGAAGTTATAGGTGCGCTTCGAGGTTTTAAGCTGTAAGAGATTGAATAGATTATGTTTAGGTTACAAGGTTAAAGCATTTTAGAAAATTGTGACTTGAACTAAAATCCTCTAATCAATGCTCTCTTAGACTTCAGCTTTTGTCTCTCTTTGCTCTTATTGCAATAACTGTACTTACATCAAAGAAACCCTTTTCATCGACGCGTTTTGTGCCAATTTGTGCGGGCTGTGCGGCAGTCACCGACTGCACCTCGGCCAACTCTGAAAGACAAACATTATATGTCATGAATATATTTATGTTTACCAATTTCCAAAATACAATGTTACCTATAATACCCTTTGGCGCTGTATCATCGGAAGTATCATAATAGCGCAATTGATGTTTAATCGAGTCCAAAACGAACCAGCGTTGCTTCCATCCCTTCAGCAGAGCGCCACGTTTGTAGAGATGTCTGGGAATAGGATGGATATTATGAATAAACAGCTATAGACAATTTGGATCAGTAAAATAATACTTACCCTTCGTGCGTGCGATTCTCGGCAACATTGCTGCTGAACTGGTTGTAGAAGTGGTGACTGGAGGTGCGTGCGGTGGTCGCTGCACTGGATGCAATGCTGGCGGTATCACCCTGGGATATGTTGACATTGGGCGGCCCCACAGTACCATCTATGGCCTTGTATTTGGTGCAGTTCTTCATGGAGAGCTCCGTACACTTCTCATGATAGGAGTTGCCACAGTCCATACAACGATAGCCAACAGGCCCCCAGAGCAGCTTAGTGCAATGATTGCAATTGGTGGGCGTCGTATATGGATGCTTCTCAAAGCGATGCGGATGAAAGAACTTATCCTGATACCCAGCCAAGCGACCCTTCATTATAATTTCGAGCGTAGAGCGCTTGTGTTGATGCGTCTGGACCAGCATGCTGTTCATTGAAGTTTTGCGCGATATGGACTCTGACTGTGGTACGACCATATTGTTCCACACCAACTGCCACTTCTGTGGCAGATGGCCGCGTTCCGTCTCCGCCTGTTTCACCTCGCTGAGCAGACAGACATAGGCATTGGGATTGCATTTCTCAATGTTGTCATAGCCGGCGCTAATCACCATGCGTTTGCCCTTGATCTCAGACAGATCGATTTCATCATCGACATTGGTCACTTCCAGATCATAGGGCGGTCCCTGTGCCAGCTCCTCGTTGGTATAAAAGCTCCACAGGTCTAAGGCAGCCACGCTATTCTGCGGACGCAGTACCACATCCCTGTTGGCAGAGTACAGGAAATTATAGAATATTGGCGATTTGTTGTGCTGTCGCTCGATATAATCGAAAATGGAGTGTCCAATGCGATTCATTTGATTAGGCGTGCGTGGACTGCGTATGTCGAGCGGATAAACATTACATTCATCATCCGAACCATTCGCAGCACCGCCACCACCAAATATATGCTTGGTGGTCAGTGAGCCGCGCTTGTCCTCCATGGACGCAATGCCGGAATCGTAGCGCTCCAACTCGCAGTCAAAGAGAAATGTGCGAAATCGACACGAGACCACGTGATAGGCCAGAAAACGCAAATAGAAATCATTAAACTCAAATGCCATGGGAAACTGTCGCTGCAGCTGAAAGACAACATCCAGAAACTGCAAAAATGTGGGCGCAAAGGCAATGTTTGTGCTGGCATGGGATGGTTTCAAATTGCTGCGATGGGCAAAGCGATGTCCGAATGCCAGCCACTCTTTCTCGACCAGCACACGAAAGCCGTCGATCGTGCGATAATAGGGATCAAGGCACAGTTGTGCGATGCTCGACAGCTGGGCAGTCACGTCGGAGCCGTCCTCCAGTGAAAGCATGACGCTACTTTCCTGCAAATCAATGAGGTCCACAACGGCACCGGATAGCTGCAGCAGGGTAGAGATTTGTTGCAGCCAATCTGATTGCTCAACCATCTTGGCAAAGCTCAGGCTATCTGCTTCACTGATATTATGTGAGGGCATGCAGGCACGTATCAGTTTCTTGAAGGCTGATCGAGATTGCCGTATATCCGGATAATCCACTGGTATGAAATCCGCACAGAAATCACCATTCAAATTCGATTTGGCTTGCGATTTTTCGCCTACCCAGAAAAAAAAATCAAAAATATATTAGATGCTATAAGAGTTTAACTTTGGCATGTGTAAGCCTACCTAGAACATAGAGCCGCATCTTCCGAAATGCGTTCGCTGCAGTCCTTTCATTGCCTTTCATGGTGCCACCCTTGTTGCCGCCGACATTGGCTTTACTACTTTCCGACATACTCAAATTTGTTCGTTGTTTGCGCATAAACTCTGGTGTTAACGATTGATGTTCTTCGCCATGTCCGAGCAGTGAGTTTATGGAGAGATTCATATCGGTATACTGATTGAGTGCGTCGAGCGGCGTCAGCACAGGCATTGTATTAATCAGCGCCATTAAATATTTGTCCTGTTCCGGATAATGAGTGACATCATTATGCGCCATAGTATTTGCCCCCGTTGTATTCTTGATCATGCCAATTACGGATTTGCTATTCGGCTGTGCACCGCGTATGAGCAACGAGCCATTATTGTGCCGCCACGTGGGCAAGGGTATCCGCTGGCTCTTGAAACAGCGTCCCAGGTGCGTCATGACCGCATCGCTGCAGTGGACCGGCGCAACTATAATGGCCGGATAAGTGCGACACGTGGCATAGTTGGCATTGGCATTACTGATACGAAATCCGAGTTGTGCCTCTGCATCGAAGCCCAAACGTTTCCAATCCCGTACATAGCTACGCTCACGCATGCGCTCGATGTCCTTGGTCGTGAGCAGACGTGGCAGCGCTTCGTTCTGCTGCGTCTCAAACTCATCTCCATCCTCCAGCTCATCGTCTATGGAGTGGGTTTCGAGTGCATCTGTGCTGCCACCGCCCATCTCATACTCCGGGACCAATTTACGTTTCGTTTGGACTTTTTGCTTGAATCCAGCTTTTTTAGCTGTGCGTAACAATGTTTTCTTTGCAAATCCCTTGAGCGTGGAGTACTTCTCCTTGGTTTTTAAAGGTACAACGCCTTGTAGCATAGTTCCATACGATTGAAATGCGAAATACTCAAATTCATCAAATGGATGGCGCGCTTTGTTTAGGGTTTTGCGAAACGTTTCGATTTGTTCGAGTGTAACCTCCGTATCGAAGGCAATCTTGAGCAACTGAAAGCAGCTGGATCGCAGCTGCAAGCCCTCCGGCAGCGTTTGATCTAAATGGGCCAAATACAGCATCGATATCTTCTTTTCTTTGAGCAGTGAGGCAATGGGAAAGGCACGCACAATTGTCTGCTCGCAAAAGAGCGGATCACAGGGCGAGCCCTTGAAAACGATGCGATAATTCGTCAAGAACAGCGCACCCTCGGCGGGTATCAAGCACTGGGTGTCATCTTCTCGTCCATCGGGCATGAGAAAGCAACGCAAATGATCGCTCGCTAATTCCTCTCCGGGGAGTAGACAAGGTGTCTGGATTTTCGGTTTCTGCACATGCGGATGCCGCTTGGCTTCGAGATAAACTGGCTCCAGCGATTCAATATGCATGTGCACCACGCCCGGCACCATGTCATGAAGATTGCGTATGTGCTCCGAGGTGACGCCGCCCTCCGTGCAAACGCAATCAATGAAACGAGATATTGTTTTGCCTACAGTAACACCTATCTCAGAGGCATCGTTCTCCTCGAAACCTTCATCGGAATGTTCGCTCAGGCTATGCGAGCCCATAATACTAAAATGAAAAAAGAAAAGTTGTCGATTGAAGAAAAATGCGTTCTGTTCGATCTATTTTATAATACCTATTGGAAACGCTCTGGTTCTCCTCGAGCCGAAAGGGCAGCTTAGGTTTGCTGGCCGCATCCACATTGACGTCGAGCGGTATTAGCAGGGATACCATGCGATTGGCAAAGTGTATGGCCTGGCTATAGAGCGTGGACTCTTCCGATTTGGCCAGCTCAGCCTTTTTCTCCTCCTCGATGGTGGGACTCTTCCGCAACTGTTCTGCGGTTATTTCTAGCGCCGTTGGCTCCTCCAGAGGCACTTCGTCCAGTACACAGTTGGCTTCCTTGTTGTGCTCGTTCTGGCGACGCTGCAACAAATACAGTGCCTTGATTTGAGCCTGCACATCCTGAAAGAATGTGGATTCCCAGAACTGCAGATTCTTCCATATGACATGATCCTGTATTTCCGTATAGGCAAATTGTACCACGCCCATAGAAAGCTTACGGCAGAATATAGTTGACATGGGAAGCAGCGCAGCTGCTACAGTATACTCATCCACGCCCGATGAGTTCTGCAGCGCTTTGTTCATGAATCGCACTACCAAATCGAATTGTTGATGATCCAGCACCGCTTTATTGCCATGTACGTAACCAAACAGCTCGCGACAAAGAATGAGACGTGCGTCTCGATGCTTTAGTGTGCGCATTACGGCAGGCAATAGCTTTCTCGCATCCGCAATGCGATTTTCAAATATGTATGAGACACAGGTGCGCAGCACCTCCAAGCGACGGGCTGAATTGTGTACCGTTGTGGGTCGTAGCTCCAGGGCTTCGGGGAGTCGCGGACCCATGGGTATAATTCGGGGTTGATTGCGGGTGACATGAAACCGCTGCGATTGGCCATTCTTGCGTATGCCATCCTGTATGATTAGCTCTACTTTTTCAACGTTAATACGTGGAAATGACGGCTGGTGAATGCGTTGAAAAGAGCCTTGCGGCGGCTTGAGCACCTTTTGGGCATAGGTTGTGTGAGCATTAGATGCCTCATTTTCGTATAGTGTGCGGCCTAGTTCCTGGATATGTGTGAGTATCTGCAATGGTAGATAAATAAGGTTTAGTTTTGTTATAAATCTTCTTTGTTTTTATTACATACGAGATTCCGGTTTTGTGACTCCGTTTTGAGCAATTCATTCATCGAGCTGTACAGCTCATCCCAGGCATCAGCAGCCCGCCAAGGTGGCCCACGTTCATTAACAAAAGTGGTAAAGAACATGCTATCAAGAACGCGATATAAAAACTCGCTCTCGATAAGATCGCGAGCACCCAAAAATCCAGCCTTGTGAAATGTTATCACTGGTTTGGGGTGAATACGTATGATAGTCAGGCAAGAGCGATAGCCCTGGAGCAGCTGTGCGAATAGACGCATAAATATGGCGCGCAGCTCCTTGTCAATTTGTGCTTCGGTCTTGACCATAGTTGAGTTGGGCCGCTCATTATTAGGAAAGGCGAGATCAGCTTGCGCCAAATTGGGAAAGAGTATCATGCTGAGCAAATCCTGCGTTTGCTCCCACAATGGTGATGGAAATATGGGCACTGGTGGCGTTAGTGCATCTGGTATGGTCACTAGACCACCATCCAAATCTACCACAATGACATCCAGCAAGTCTGTGATCTCCGATTGCAGCGAACTATGTATGCCCATAATGAAGGGTGTTGGCGTGGACAGCACCTCCGTGAGCGGGGCGGGGAGTATGGGTATGTAGACGTGTGTATAACGAAATGGATACATGAGCGCAACCAATGCCCGGCAACTATCCGTGAGATGCCAATAGCATTTGGAGTGAAAGAGTATTTTGTTTTCAGTCATCACGGCGCAAAGTAATATCAGCACATTCTTAATGCCCAGCTGCTTGAACAGGAAGTAAACACCGCTGCCCGTCATTGGCAGGGAGGAGCTTTGCGGTGGCTGCAGCGATTGCTTGTCACCGGCGCCAATCGAAAACCGCACCTGCGGCCCACCTGCCGGTGGCACTTGTATGCAGCCCAGAATGTTGCCAATAAGATTCTCCATGGCATATGGCAAATTCTCAATGTACACCGTGTAGATGGTACCCAGGCAGTTCTGTACAATAAATAAATTTATTTAATATTCATATAATATATATGTAAACTTTTGCCTTTAACTCTTACCTTAAAAGTCTCTGCGCAGTCAAGTCGAGATATTAGCACCAAGCATTTGGGCGCATACATAATGCTGTGATGTGTTATTGACTCAACGGGAGGAGTGCCGAGCAATCCGCGATTGCCACAGTTGCCATTGCTATTGTTGGCAATGGTCTCATCCTCATCGTCCACCGTGCGGGTCTGGGTGATCGCCAGAGTTTCATGAAAGCTTAAGCACGCACAATAATGCTTATTTGCATCGATGTCGGTGAGCACGGATATAAAGAATTTCGGCTCTTGTTTCTCGTACGATAAATTCCAGCCGAGCGGCTGACAGAACTACAATTATAAGTTTGAGTAAATAATGTTTGTAAGGGCATGTGTGTCAAAATAATGTATACCCACCCATTCGATGCCCTCGATGAAGGGCGTGTCGGGCCAATCTTTCTCGGGAAAGCGTTGCACAATTTTTCCGCATATTGGCTGACCGCAGACATTGCCGGCAGTTTCTGCAGAAAAAATAAAGCAAATGTATATTATATTCCAAGTACACATACAATATACAATATACACATTTCAATATACATATAAATGCATGCATATATGTGACACTCACTTTCTTTGTCGTTATCGTAGCCAACAATTACAAAGTAATCAGCGAGCCGGGACATCTCGTACGCTTACGCTGCAGCTGCACATTGCAGTCTAACTTAGAACTGGGGGGAACTGGGTGACTCTTACAGTATGTTGTTGTTGCTGTATGTGTGTGAGTGAGTGTAGTTGTTTGTGAGTGTGTGTGTAAGTGTGTGGTTGGGCTGATGTTTCGGATATTTACGTTGCCAAATCTACAAAGTAAAAGCACAAAACGAATAAAACAATACTGTTGTTGTTGTTATTATTGTATTTCTCTTTTGTTTTCATATACACACAACAGCAATCGTAATCGCCAGCCGCTTTGGCCGCCTGCCACAAACTGATTTGCATATCACAAATAATTGAAGCTTTCAATTAATATAGCTCGGGTTTTTGTGTTTGGCATAAGTAATTAGACGGCTCGTATTGTTCTTTCTTCTTTTCCTTTTTTGTTATATGCAAACATATTTTTAACGTACACGAATTTTAAGCCACAAACCACACCCCGCCCCTGGGTTTTAAGTCAATTGAACACACGTATGCGTTGCATTAAACATAAACGTTTATGAAGCATTTTACATATATATGAACACATATATGTACCGTTTCAGTGCTGATAGTATTAATTCGTTTGATGTCTGGCACTTTTATTATAAACAATTTACTTTAACTTTTAGATTTTTCATGCCTGCGGAATGTAGGGTTGTTGATATGCTATCGATATTTATAGACTCGTGATTCGATCTATTTTATAGTGCTACTCAACGTTTAATAATTGGTCATTATGCAACACTATATATGTGGCTCATTTGAGTTTATTATTCAATTTTTGCAATTAAAAACTTAAAAAGTTAGAAACCGGCTCATATTGTGTTGCTTTATAATGACTGCACTGATAAAATGCTTTAGATAACGGCTTTTCATATTTTTTAGCATTTACTTATCGATATCGTCCACTGCAAATGTTCACGTATCGATACATCGATACTCATAGCAGTCAGTGTGTGTGTGTGATTTTTTCCCTACGACGTTAATATTTTTGTGCTATTTATGAAATTTTAACAACGTTCCCGAGGATTTAATCGCACTTTTATATTACTAAAACGGTGCTGGAGAAGCTATCGCATGTGTTAAAACAAAACTACGTTATAAAAATGACTGCGTTATTTGCAAATTAGCGATTCCCTTACATTGGCATTAAGCTGTCTTGTCGGGCTTCGGGCAGCAGGTAAGCTCCATTCGCTCTCCCTCTGTTCCGTTTTGCGTGCTCACCTAAATTATGTTGCTCTCTTTATTTCGCTCCCTCTCTTTCTTACTTACTCATTCTCATTGACTACCAAAATATTTAGCTCTCTTTGTCTTCTTCCTCACTCACAGCTGTTTTTTGGAAAGATCTCAATTTCTTATCAGAGACCTTTCTGCAAAACAAATAAAAGTTGTAGTACACCAGTCCGATTTTCCAGGAAATTAAAAGTGTGTAATAATCAGCAGTGGTTGATTCAGGTTAACATTAGGTACCACAAAGGAAGCATGAATTGATGCACCTTTTGTCGAACACTTAATCGTACTATGTAAATAATTAAGAATTTTCCTTATAGTTAGGACACACAAAATGCTTTTTTTTTTTTGTTAAGCAACAACGGTTTAACGGAGCTTTGGTATTTTATTGGCCAGGTCCGACAGTAGATCTATGTAACATTAAGGTAGATTATAGTCACAGTAGGCGATTTAAATAGACATATTCTAAATTTGTTGGTTCGATTTTCTCATAATACTCATATTTACGTGATCGCGTAGACACATTAATCATTTTTCTCATTTATGTTTCTCTTTAAAAGTAAAAAAAAAACCAACAAAAAAAAAAGCGTAAGCATGGAAAATGAACAGGATGAACTCAGACATCGACAGCACATGCAGGACCAGCATCGTAACCAGCATCACGGCGTACCGATTGGATATTCTGATGTCATGCTACAGCTTGGCTCCCGAGAAGCCCGTAAGTGGATTTGCAAACAAAATAGAATAATGGCATCACTATTTATGATTCACTTGATTTGATTTGATTTGATTGCATTCTAGAACGATCACCATATGCCGTCTACTTTGAACAGCCACGTGAATCGCTGCCGGACAGCTATGTAGTTGTGCCCTCATATCTTCAATCAACATCGCAGCATCCGCAAACAGCGACTACTACTGCTTCTGTTGGTGGAGCTGGTAGTAGTGGTGGTGGTGGTGGTGACGGTGCTGGTGCTGGTGCTAGTGGTGGTCCCAATGGTGGTTATGTACCCTTGTTTCAGTATCAGCCGACGTCGAGGAGTGTTAATCGCGAGTCCTATGCGGAGCCAGCGAGCTCAACTGGCAACAAGTGCTGGAAATGTAATGTCATTCGCGATGTATGCCATTGCAGTCGGCTGGTAGAAAGCAATAGCAGCTACGCGGCGCCCATGGAGCATGTGCATTCCACTCAATCGAATGGCAATGGCGCAGGTGAGCCAACGCAATTCTTTGAACTCAGCTCAACATCAACGGCGAGCGCCACATCCACGTTGTCAGCGTCGGCGAATAGTACCAGCAATAGCCGTAGTGACAGCAGCCAATTCATTCCAAATCACTCGCAACGTAAGACTGAAGTGGGTGTCCTGGCACAACAACAACCACAGCATCAGCAGCAGCAGCAGCATGAGTCACACACGCAACATCAAGAGTATGACAATAGCACCAACAACATCAACATAAATCCCAGCAACAGTGTGTCTCATTTAGGTAGCATCTGGTCCGCTGCCATGGATGACCATGCTGTTGATGAGCAATTAATGCAGCAGTCTAGAAATAATACATCATCGGCGGGCTATGAGCTGCCCAGCAGTTCGCTCCTGAGCTCCCACAACAGCAGCAGCACAAACAGCTCCTTTGAGGCAAGCAGCAGCAACAGTAATAATAATATTAACTCTCATCTGGTTAATGGTAATGCCACTGCTTTTGATGATGTCACATCCAGTGCATCGGATACGGAGCACGTGCAGTTTGCCAATACGCGGACCACCAACACAACCACAACAACGTCAGCGCTGCAAAAGAAAAAGCATCAATCGAGTCGAAATCGAAGTGGAAATGCAACAGCTGCGACCAGTGGTACAGTCATTGATGCAACAGCTTCCGCTGCGGCTTCCTCATCGGTCATTGATCTGGATGCTACACCCAGTACCAGTGCCCAAGCGCAACAGCAGCAACAGCACCATCGTAGCCGTCATGGCTATCGGCAACGACGGTATCCCAGCGAGCTGGATCATGCGGGCGACAACAGCAGCGACGATGGCTGGGATCTTCGCATGCGTAATGCAGCAACTGAATCCACAGCTGGACGGCCGCATAGTGCCCACAGCGATTTGGAGGCCCGCCATACGGATCACACGTATTTCAATAGTCGTGGCTATACATTTAATGGTCTACCGCCTCCACCACCGCCATCAGATAGCAGCTTTATGCGCTCCAATTCTGCATCCTGCACTACAGCTACTCACACCACCTGCAGCGTAGACTATGGTGGTCGGGACATCTGTGGCGTTCATCGTCTCACCAATGATAGGGGTGCCGACACACCCATCGCAGAACAACAGCAGCAGCAACGAACAGCAGCTGTGCTTAAATTTTGCTTTGGCTCGGGCGGGATTGTGCGCACGCGTTCCCGTGTACGCTCAATGGATGAGTCTATTCCGGTGGCCAGCAGCAGCGGTAGCAGCAGCAATCACAGTCTAAATCAGCCATCCAGGAAGCTGTCACGTCTGGAAGCCCAAAATGAGGGGCGACTGTCCTCCTCCTCCACCATGTCCAATCTGTCGCCGACGAACTTCTATGCATTTCAGCCAGGCCGTCATCGGCATCGCACTTATGCGGAGTTGGCCCGAAGTAATGAACAACAGGTAAGTGAACCACATTAAATACTGATGGAAAACGGTGATCTATATGATAAATAAACAAAATATGAAAATATTTTGGTAATATCCATTTATATATTATGATATATAACTAGAAACTGACATTGTTAAATGTTTCAATATTTTTCTGTCAGTGTTGAGTTATTTTAATACAAAATAGGCGTTTAGAGATATTATCATTTTTGTTATTTTTTTCGTTTTGGTATGATAGACTTTACAGATTATACGAATTTCCATAAACTTGAGTAGTATTTGTAGGTGGAGCAATCCTTTATTACAACTAATAAATGCCATATGTCTGCAAGGGTATTTAAACAGCTAGAAATTCGAAACAAAACCCTCAATAATTGTATTTACTATTTTTTCTGTAATCTAGGAGTCCCAGCAGTCTATGGCGCAACCGCTGCAGCCGGGGAGTCAGCCAACAAGTGCCGGTTCCTGCGTAATAACCTATGTGGGTCGGCCGCGTGATACAGATAGCAGCCGAGCGGCGACCAGCACAATGGAGCTGCCCAACCTGCCTTCCACTTCGACAGGCAGGCGACAACACTCTGGTTCACACACTAATATCAAAGATAATGCGGTGCTCACGGCGCCGGATCTACAGCTATTGGATTGGTCTTCCGATTCGAATGACGATGATGACGATGTGGTATTTGTGCACTCCACACGTGAACCAATACTCTCCATCGATTTGACATCTGATGATGATGGCTTTGGTGCCAGCAACGAAACGGCGATGCAGCAGCAGTTGCAGCAAACACGGCATCGTCATCGACTGGAACAACAACAGCAGCAACACCAACAGCAACAGCAACAGCTGCGGCAACTGCAACTGCAGCAGCAACAAGAGCAGCATCAGCTGCAACATCAGCAACAGCAGCAACAACTACATCGGCTTATACGCGATGAGCCACTCGCCAGTCGAACGGCGCCTAACAGCGAAAGCTTAAATCCGCCTGCAGCTGGTTCCAATACTGCCTCCGTGTCAGCAACCCTCCTACCGCGTCCAAATTCGGCTAGCGAGTACGAAGATCGACGACGCCAGCGCCCGGCGGCGGGCACATCCTTTGCTTTTTATACTGGCGCTTTAACGGATCGCGTCGCCATCACCGATCACAACTATAGCAGCTATGATCATACGCCGGCCGCCATGGGGCCAATTATCAGTTTGTTGCCCACACGATGTCCTGGCCTTGAAGCTGAGGCAGCGGCGGCGCACTCGCAGCGCTATTTCCAGCCCATCACGCCGCCACCCATGTGGCATTTTGCGCCGTTGCCAGAGGGGCAACCCCCGCCACAGGCACTGCCGCCAACGCCCAGCGCTAATGCGGGCTCCTACGTGCAACATACGTCCGCGGGTCCGGTTATTGCAACGCCAGTGGCGCCGACTCCCGAGGCGGTGCCCAGTGAACATGGCAGTCCCGCCGCTTATTACCATCGCTATCAGCCGTACTATGTACCGCACTATACAATTACAACACTACCGGCCAGCCGGAGCAATGGCGATTACTCGCCGGGACCGGTGACCAATCCACATTATCAGGGAGGTCTGGCCAATTCCACGGGCAGCAGTCGGAGCTCAATACGCGGCGCACTAAACGCTGCTGCTGTGGCAGCTACTGTGGCCGCAGCACAAGCGCAATCCTTCCATGATCTGCTATCTTTGGCATCCCCAGTCACCAGCATGGAGAACAGTAGCATGGAGGATAACTATCATCATCGTAGCCAAATGCTAAACCGTGCAACTACACCTGTTGCCACTGCCGTTGCCACAGCCGCAGGTCCACCGCCGGTGATGTCCTCCATAGTTACTGTAGCGGCAGCTGTGTCGCCGCCGCCACCGCTCGAGATGTATTCCGGGCGGCCAACAATGCAGTATTGCGGCTCGCCACCGTTTAGCCTACGGCGCTCAGATGCGTACCATAATCATCGCCAGCACTATCAGCCGCAGCCGCATCAAGGCCATCAGGCTCCGCAGAACCAAATGCATGCACACATACATCCGCCACATCGAGCTAGTGCGATTGTGGCTACGTCATTGACGCCGGCCCCACCGTATCCGGTGCATCAGAATCTGTGGTATCGACAGCAGAGCATGCAGGAGCTGCACCGTCGTCACATGACACCCACGCCCATTGATCTCTCTTCGAATCCATTGAATCTGACGAGCAGTCTGCGCACTCGTTATTTGCACAGCATTTGCAATTGTGTGCATGCTCGCAATGGACCCGTCTCCAGCCTTGATCCTGCCTATTATCCGGCCTATGACGCAGCTGTACAACAGCAGAGTTCCACGGCCACTGGGCCAATCGATGCCCATCAGCCACCGCCGCCGCCGCCGCCACAGCTGGGAATACAATATCAACAGCAGCAACAGCAACAACAGCAGCAGCAGCAACAGATTCAGCAGCAACAACAGCAGCAACTGCAACATCAGCAGCAGCGACGTCGAGCTGCAGTGCATCATCACATGTTCCATCATTACTCACCGCTACACCTGGAAATTGGGCTGGCCACGCCGCTCTCCTTGGGTTCCTCGCGCATACTGATTGGACCTCCCCGACCCAATCGTGGCGCCACATTGGTAAGCATGCAAACAAATCTGAAATATTGCAACTTGATTGAATGAGTTAAATTCTTGCAGGAGATTATTGAGCGCAACACTTTGCCTCACAAATATCGTCGAGTGCGCCGGCCCAGCGAATCGGATGAAGATGCGGAAAAGTGTGCGATTTGCTTGTCGCTCTTCGAGATTGAGAATGATGTGCGGTGAGTAATAGACATTAGGTCGCTTCGTTATCAGTCACTAAATAGTTGCTTTTCAGACGTTTGCCCTGCATGCATCTCTTTCACACTGACTGCGTGGATCAATGGCTCGTCACCAACAAGCACTGTCCAATTTGCCGCGTTGACATTGAAACGCATATGGCCAAGGATGCACTGGTAGCCAGCTCCAGTGGCGTTGCAGCAGCTGCCGCGGCTGCTGCAGCTGGCACTGCCGCCTTATGACATTGTGTACATGGTTTACTCATGTAAGACATTAATAACGACAAAAACAGACACAACATCGGCTCTAAATCCGCTGCAGAATGCAGTAAAAGGATATGATTTTCGGACTGAGCCCGTCATGTTAAACATTCATGTCAGGGCCGACAGCAAGGCGCAGCAGCAAAGCAACAACAACCATAACCACTGAGAAACCATGTTTTAAAAACAAGCCAAAAAAAATATAATAATAACAATAATATTGCATGCCGTGGATACACTGGTGCATCTGGAAACCCCAGTTATGGGTGTTGTGTTGCAGCTGATGACGCTGCCCCATTTGAACGCAATATGGGGCGATGCATCTAATCAACTCTAAATTCCCTGAGTTCGTCATGTTCGTTATGCATGGGTCAGGCCGGCAGCCGCCAATAAAAAAAGTCTCGTCAAATTGTTTTTATTCACAAACTAAAAAAAAAAATCATAAAAAAACCAAACGAAAACAAATCGTCAAACGTCAGCCAATTGGAACTGTGAACCCACCATAACAGGCGAAATCAGGTGTAAAAAATTTGCTGCGTTTCGTTAAATGTGAATATATATATAAATATATATATATATAAAAAAAGGAAAATGGACAAAAATTAACTTAAAAAAAAAAAAAAAAAAACTTTGGCTCAAACTCTACACTATATATATATATATATATATATATATTATCATAATATATATAAATTATTGATAGGTGTTTTCTTTTTTGGCACAATCACCGAATCATTATTATTCCTACATTATAAAATTATGTCCATGTTTTATGAAACGAAATTCTTGTGATTTACACACATGTACCACGTATTGTTAAATTGTGAAATGCCGCCTCCCCATGATTAATAATTATTTAATGTACCAAACAATAATTGTTATTATAAACTCCCGACGCTTTCCACTCTCTCTTCCACATATTTTATAATTTGTCACGAAATTAAAAAGTGTGGTACCATGAACAAAAAAGAAAACGATAAAAAATAACAAAAACTAAACATTCAATTCAATTGCATTTTAATCCTCTATTGAATTCTATTTGTTGCCATATATATGTAATTGATTTTCTGGTTGACTTCACCTGATCCGATCTGATCTGAAACGTTGTGTGACGCCAGTCACTAAAAATAAATAATTTTAATTAACCTCTAAGTTCTCTTTTGGGTAAATCCAAGAAAAATAATAGTAATATAAAACCCAATTAAAAAGGAAAATAGACCTTTATATAATGATATATTGATAAACTTGAATTGCAAATCAAATACAAATAATAAAATGAAAATTAAAATGTGTTTTGAATTTAGATATGAAGGACATTCTGCATGAAGGATTAAAAGATTACAATCGCTCAGCTAAGAAAGCTGTGCGATAAAACTTATTGAGAATCCGGTATGCTGCAGGAATCCATAAGATTTCGTTTAATATTTTCATTTAAATAATGTAGCTCACTTAAATAAAATCGATTATCGGTTTCCAGTCCAATCTTTTAACACGTTTTAGAGCAGATATATTTCTATATATTTATCAATCTAAAAATTCGATGAACTGGTATGTATTTAGGTACATGCTAACTTTTATTTAAGCCTTTACAGCACAAGGTCTTACAATACTATAGCTAAAAATTGTTAAGAAATGTTTAACAATGATATATATTTATAATGAATGACTGGTAGCATCTAGGTAACATTATTGGACCCAGCTGCTGTAGTGTTATTTCCACCATCGTCATTGTCGTCATCGTCCTGCTCCTTGGTCATATCGGCAAAGAAGTCGGAGGCATTTGTGCACTTCGATGACGGCAAATTGTGTCGCTTATCCTTGTAGGCGTTGTGCTTCTCATTGTATTTAATGTCGCCAAAGTCCTCGAAATATTTGACGTTCCAGAAGCGCACATCGTTGTTGTGCGATGAAGATGCCAATAACTCACCACTGCTATTGATGTCCAGCGATTCAATAGGCATATTGTGCTGGCCCACAACGCCCAGATTGCGATAGGGAGCAATATGACAGGCACGTATATTACCATCCTCGCCAGCTACGCAGGCAATTCGGTCCGTAATGGGTATCATCAGACTTATGGGACTTTTGATGCCCGGGTACATGTCGCAATGGTAGCCAAAGTAGCCCCAATTGTAGGTGTAAAGGCGTCCCTTAGAGGTACCCACCACCAACTTAGAGCTGCCCCGATAAATTCCCATGCAGTTCAACTCCTCCTCATACGGCTCCGATTGTACATATAACTTCCGAGCACCAATATTAAAGGTGGTCAAATAGCCATCGGCACTGGTTGCCAACAGCAGTTTATTCTGATCGTTAGTTAGCATTTGGGTTATCTGATCCTCCACCTCTTTCAGTTCGAATATGGCATCTTTGGTGCGAAAATCCCAAAGCTTTACTGTGCCGGCATCATCCCCGGTGGCGAATAGACGCTCATCGAGCACATGCAATTTGTTGATGGCATCATCATGTGCTGTTTCATACAATTTTTTTAGTTTCTCTGTTTCCATGTCGGTGACCATGACGCACTTGTCCTTCGAGCACGTAATCAAACTGCGTCCATCCTCGGTGAACTCAACGTCTCGACAGGCCTTTGCATGCACTTCAATTGAACGTAACAGTTTGTTCTCCTCATTGCCATATTCGTACAGATGTACATCACCAATTATGGTCGCCAGGGCGATAATATCTCGCTCTGGATGGAAGCAGATGTCTGTAATGAAATCCTCCAGTCTAATCTCTGGGGGAGCACTGCGTGGTTTCTTTATAGCTGCAATGATAGCACGGACAGTCTCATCCGTCTCATCGTCCTCATCCAAATGTGAATAATCACCAGATCCACTGGGACCTGAACCACTGGGCCCCGCTCCATCCATTGCATTTTGCTCCTTACGTCGCTTGGCAATGCTTGCGCCGGCCGTTGCGGCCTCATCCAACATTGAATCATCGGAGTCAGTGTCTTCCGCATTCGGATCGAAGCTGCCATCGCTGCTGATGCTCTCGTTAGAGCTGATGTTACCATCATTTCGTTCTGGCTCTGGACCCCCCATGTCTGCCAAATCGTATTCGTCGTCGTCACTTTCGGATTCGTTGAGTACCTCCTGTTCAATTTCAGCTATTACACCAACTACCATATCGTCATCAATGTCATCGAGTTCATCTTCATCTGCTGGAGTCTTGAAACACTCATGCCTGTGCATCACGTGGATAATATTTAATTGAATTCATTATTATTTCTTCGAAAAATAACTAAATACTTACGTAAGCATAGTAGGAATCACCTAAAATCAAAATTTTCCTGGTTTTATTAGACTGAGCACGCTTTTTTCCGCCAGAACAACCCAAACCCAAGAATAGCAAGAGGAAGCACCGCATACAACAAAACACATGCCTGGCGCACACAGCTGATGGCATGGCAACAACAACAGTAACAGTAATACGGTAACAAGTTACAATTTATGCCATGTCACACCCTGTACTCACATATGGAACAGATTCCAAAAGGCCTGACAGTTGCAATCAAGGTAATATGTGATATTAATGTTCAGAGAAATATTTAATTGTTTAAGCTGCAGGAATTTTAATATTATTTAACTAGGGATGATGTTTACATGTACATAATTATTATACTCACACATTTTGACCTCTGGTTATCGCTTGCCCTTGCCATACATTTTGTATACAGGGTATTATAAGAAAATGAAATAGAACTCTACAGTGTTGCCAGATGGCCGTGAAATCGTTATTTCAATTGCCGTCAACTTCTAACAATGGTGTAATGAAAAATCGAACATACATCTCCTCCTGATCATCGCACTGCATCATGAAATGCATCTCCAGCAGCCCGCTGGCATCAGTTTTTATTGCCACCTTTGAGGCCACCTGCATGGCTTTGTTTGTCAGCTTTATTTGCTGACTTTTGTATCTCGCCACCGTTGTCGCGCGACAGTTGAACAATATAACCATATCACTTGACTTGGCCACCTCTACGCTGGACTCTGCTTGCATGACACCCAAAGTGATGATTTTGAAATGTGGCTTTAACGGTGATATGGTAAATTCGAATTCATCTGCTGCTTTGTCCAGCTCATGAAAGATGTTGGATAAATCTGGGCCTCGCATAAATATGGTGTTCAAACTAGAACTATTTGCATCCAGGTCATACTCCATTGGCTCCTCCACATTGGTAGTTTTAATGGAGCACTCTGTGCTAACCTGATCGTCATCGTGAGGCTCTAACAACAGCAGCAATGGTGCACCTTCGCCCTTATACAGTATTTTAATACTGCAATCTGAGAGACCAAACAGGCTCAGGCACTCCGCCAGCACATTCATCTTCACACTGAAGCTCGGCGAGCCGTCGACCTTAAATTCGGCAAAAAATGCTGGAGCTATAAACAATGTGGCCTGTATGGATTTGCCCTGCTCCACCGTGATGAGTAGCCCATCTTCACTGGCTTGCAGAGTACCGAACTGTAACATAAAATACTTGATGAAAAATGTATAAACATAATAGTAGTAGACTTTTACATCACTAAAACAAATCGCCTTGATGGATGAGTATAAGGTCTTGATGTGCTCCAAGCGACACACCAGTTTATAGTTTTCATATTGTGATTGTGTTAACATTTTACGGTTTTTAATGATGCCCTTCTCGTACAGCACTTTCGAATGCTGCATCAATCCTCATAGATATCAATGTGAAAATACCTAAACTGATCAAGTGTCAAGATCTGAGTCCGCGGTTCTGGATGTAATAGCTGATTCAAACACTGTGCCAATATGTGCTCACACGTAAAGGAAACTTGATTGCTGCTCAGTTTCTCCTTTCGGTGATCCTGCTCTCCTGCTTCTTGCAATTGCAACACAAAACGTTGGAAGTAGCGGCACTTGCAATAATTAACACCAGGTACAACGCGCACAACATGTGCCAAGTTTCGCTTGCTAGTCAATTCCACTATACTGCGATAGCGGTCTGATGTGTAGTAGGTGATAAAGTTCCACTCATCAAGTATGTGTAATGCGCGCTGCAGAAGACCGTCTCCCAACAAGGCGCTTAACTCTGAAAATAGCTGCGAGCGTTCCCCTATAATGAAAATAATCGTTATAGCTATGTAGAGGAAAACGGAAAGTGTTGATTACCTTTAGTTAAAAGTATACCATTATTGCGTTTATACTTATTAAAAACCTGATGCACCAAGCCTGGTATAAACAGATCGTCTGTTTTTATCAACACCACATTATCAAGCGGCATTTGTATATGCAAATAATTAATCTTGATTCGCAGATATCGATTTATGAATTGCCGCGCAATTTTCGATAAGTGCTCTTAAATTTGTTAGTCAAAGATTTTGACCTCTGCTATTCGTTAAAGCTGGTTTATTCAAATAGAATCGATTGGACTTTATTATCTAATGTCTTATTTGCAAACAACAAGAAATACAACTATTTTTCTACTTACTGAATTTCGATATATTTTGATCCCTTCCTTGCTTGATTGCAAAATTCTGGCAACTCTATTCAAGTAAAATAAAAGGATGACTTTTGCCCGCGTTTTTTATTTTATATATGTTTGTTTACATATTCGTGTTCACTAAATTTAGTTTTATAAATGCTTAGAATTGTGCACAAGCTAACATAATGTCTAGAAAGGCCGCTAATCAGAACAAACAGCTGACAATGTCTGCATTCCTTGGTCTGGACAGCAACAGCCAGAGTCAATCGAGCCAACTTACGAAGCCCGCAAGAAAAAGTACTTCATATATATTTTCAAATGAATAATAGAATAATGTGAAACTGTCTTTTTGTCTTAGATATTTTAGCAGCAAGGACAGCAAAGGCAAAGTTTTATAATCCCATTTATCTCGACTCATCGTCATCCGATGAAGATGATGCACAGACTCAAAGCCAAGTGCCATCGTCTACTACTGCGACAGTTACGAATAAGGCGCCTGACAAAGATGCCAATGGCAGTGCGCTTATCAAAAGGTACAGCTTTCAAAATGCCAACCAGTCGCCACTAGCTCCACTGCCAACAAATTCTGTGAACAAGCAACAGTCGCCCGCGAAGGCAATCGTGGCTGGGAGTTTGAACTTTGATAACTTTGATGAGGTGCTCAGGCAGGATGCATCTTACCAAGCGACTTTATCAAAGCTCAATGGCCATATAAATAAATTGTCCGAATCTCCACGCAAAACACTTTCGCTGTCGCAATCTCCAAACAAATGCGCTGAATTGAATGGCATTGGATCATCGAAAATAAACAGCTCGAGTTCCAGCAACACTCTGGACGACAGTTTTGATAAAATGGTGAAAAAAGACGTCAAAGAGGAGCCCCTATCTGACACGCCCACTCAACTATTCGTGTTGCCCAGTAAGTCGGCCCCATCTTCAACCGAATCGAATACTCCAGGTTCCCTAGTGGGCAACACAGAGAAGCCATCAGCTGAGCCAGCAACGGTCAGGCCCAGACTTAAGATAGTGTTTGATAATACCCTGGCTGACTATTTGCGAGATTTGGGCCAGTATGATATAGGAATGGCCAAGACCGACATTGGACAACAGAATGAGACAATGCTAAGGAGCACAATGGGCATGTACAAGAGCAAGTACATAGAGTTAATGGAGAAGTACTGCGAGGTGATTGATCAGATACCCGCCGTGCAGTTTAATGAAATCGATGGCTTCGAGGCAAACACTTTTCTCAAGCTGAAAGTCATGCGTCAAAAGTTTAAGGCGCGTACACAACTCCTGGAACGACAAATAGAGCGCAGGCGTCAAGAGCGCAATGTGCAACCGGAAGAGCCAGACTTTGATGCACTGGAGCAAGAGGAACGCGAGATCCAGGCAGAGCAGCATCACACGCCGACAGAAACGCCTTACAGCCATGCAACATGTCCGTCAGAGGAACCGAACGAGGAAGAGGTAAACGATTTGGTCTTAATGACTACCAGAAAACCAACAACAACAAAAACATCTTCAAATACAAACTATACAAATGGCCCACCTGATGATTTGGATGACCTAGTGGCTGTGGATGGTCCAACAGAGTCCGACGAGGATGATTATTTAGCTCAGACAATGCGACTCGATGAGGGCGAAATATTCAGCTCCACACAATGCCCTTCCCCTGTTGTATTAGCTGCCCCAGACAAACCCACAACTGTTATTGAGTCCGACGATGATTTTGAGGAGACAATGAAGCAAATACGCGAGGAGCACGAGGCGTTGAAGGGACGAAAATCGGAATTTAATAACTATGCCTATGCTGATTTCGAAGCTATTAAGCAGCCACCAGCAAAGAGTTTACAAACCGCCAGCCAGGCTCCAACGGTTGTTCTTGATGATGACGGCTTTCCAGAGTACGATGAGGCGCTGTTTGAGCAGGCCCATATACTGGCGTCGCAAACCATTGACTTGACTTCCAACGCGAGGGTCGAAGTCCAGCCCAAGGCTACGTCTAGTACAAGCGGAGCTACAAATGCAGCAGTAGCGGTGACAGCTCAGAAGATCGAGGCTAATTTCCATTCCAATGTACATAACGATGGCATTACTGGCGAGTTCGATGGCCAGAAATATGAGCACTCCACACGTCTGATGCAGGCACTTAGCTTTAGCTTTGGTCTGAAGAGCTTTCGACCCAATCAATTGCAGGTTATAAACGCAGCACTTCTGGGCAATGATTGCTTTGTCCTTATGCCGACGGGTGGCGGCAAATCCTTGTGTTACCAGCTACCCGCGATTCTCACAGAGGGCGTTACCATAGTCATAAGTCCACTAAAATCTCTGATCTTTGATCAGGTCAGCAAGCTGTCGTCGCTAGATGTGAGTAAAGTGGGAAGGGCATGCGAATCAATGTAATTAATCATATTTATATCCATTACAGATCTGCGCCAAGAGTATTTCCGGTGATCAGTCTTTGGACGAGGTGATGACTATATACAGAGACTTAGAAAGTCACCCACCACTGGTAAAGCTACTATACGTTACACCAGAAAAAATTTCCAGCTCGCCGCGTTTCCAGGATACATTGGACCAACTGAACGCCAATAATTATATCAGTCGTTTTGTCATAGACGAGGCTCATTGCGTGTCCCAATGGGGCCATGATTTTCGGCCCGACTACAAGAAGCTGGGCATTCTGCGTAAGCGCTTTCCCAATGTGCCAACAATGGCGCTAACTGCCACAGCGACACCTCGCGTGCGCCAAGACATTTTGCAGCAGCTGAATCTGACGCATTGCAAATGGTTTTTGTCCAGCTTCAATAGACGGAATTTACGTTATCAGGTGCTACCCAAGAAGGGAGCCTCTACGCTGGACGATATGCGCAACTTTATACAGTCACGACCTGCGACCGCCAGCGGCATTATCTATTGTCTTTCGCGGAAGGAATGCGACGAGGTGGCGAAGAAAATGTGCGCTGTGGGCATTCGAGCGTTATCCTATCATGCCGGCTTGACGGACGTGGTTCGAGAGTCCCGCCAAAAGGATTGGATAACGAACAAGGTGCGGGTAATATGCGCCACAATCGCCTTTGGCATGGGCATAGATAAGCCCGATGTGCGCTTTGTCCTGCATTATTCGCTGCCCAAGTCTATCGAAGGCTATTATCAAGAGGCGGGTCGCGCAGGGCGTGATGGAGAAATAGCCGACTGTATCCTTTACTATAACTATAGCGATATGCAGCGCCTTAAGAAGATGATGGATGGTAAGTGTTGGAGCTTGAGTACAAAGATCACAATAAAAAATTCACTACTTGCTCCATTGCAGCTGATCGAGCTCTTCAGTATCACGTCAAGAAGATACACATTGAAAATCTGAATCGCATTGTTGGCTATTGTGAGAATATTACCGATTGCCGCCGTGCTCAGCAGTTGGATTACTTTGGTGAGCATTTCACAAGCGAACAGTGCCTGGAGGATCGGCGTACCGCTTGTGATAATTGCCTGAAGAAGCGCACATATAAGCAGATTGATGCCTTGGAGCAATGTCGCAAAGCTGCGTGTGCTGTGCGGGAATTGTGCAGCGGACGGTCACGCTTCACACTGCTCCATATAGCCGATGTACTGAAAGGCTCTATGATCAAGAAGATTGTTGATTTTGGACACAATAAAACACCGCATCATGGCGCTCTAAAAGACTGGGACAAGACGGATGTACAGCGTTTACTGCGGCATATGGTGTTGCACGATTATCTAAAGGAGGATCTTATCTTTACAAAGGACATTCCTCAGGCGTATATTTATCTAGGCAATAACATAACATCGCTTATGAATGGCACACCGAAAATCGAATTCGCTTTGTCACGCAAGGAGAGTAGCGGTGGCTCTAAGACGGTGGCCAGTGTCTCTGAACCAGCTGCAGCCGGAAGGCCCGAAATAAGTAATCTACACGAACGCTGTTATGCAGATCTGCTCGATCTGTGCCGCACCATAGCCGCTGCACGTAATGTGACCATGGCTAGTATTATGAATATGCAGGCCCTCAAGGCCATGGCCGAGCAGCTCCCAACTACAGAGAAGGACATGTGCGCCATACCACACGTAACCAAAGCCAATTTCGATAAATACGGAGCCAAGTTGCTGGAGATAACCAGCGGATATGCCTCAGAGAAGGAATGCTTGCAGGTCATGTACGACTTAGAGGCCGCTGAAGCAGCTGAAGCTGCTGCGGCTGCTGCGACTCCCCAAACTTCAAGTAGCGCTCGTGCATCGTGGGCGGCTCAAGGTGGTGATGATGATGACTGGGGACAGGCGGCGGCATCACAGGGAAGTGGTGGATCGGCGGGTGGAATGCGTGGCGGCAAGCGTAAGCGGGCTTGGCGCGGACGGGCCACAACCACTATCAAGCGCAACAAGGGCACCGCATCACCGCGCAAAAAAGCGACGCCGGTGAGAAGCACCCGAGGTGCCAGCAGCAGCAGTCGAGGAGCGGCATCCAGGAGAGGTGCTGCCACCGGTGCGTCCAGTTGGTTGGGTAAGAAAACGGGCACCAGCACCGGCTTTCAATTGATGCCGATGCCCGGATCGCGGTAGCAGAAGAACAATAAACATGTTTTTGTTTTGTCACTTTGTTAACCAACAACAACAAGCTTAAGCTATACTAATTTTTAAGTCTCCAAGCGGCATTTCTTATTAGAAAAAAAAAATCATACGATGCCAATTTATTTGATGATCGAACGCAATTTCTCCTCGAAATCATAAGCACCCATGGACCATATCAAATTGCTGTCAGTCTCCACCTGCACAAACTCCGTGGAATAGGTATTCGAAGTACTGACCATACCACCAAATTCCAATTGTGCATGATCTACAAATGAAAGGAGTACATTAAGGTATCTATGGGCAATCGGGTACTCACGACACACTTACATAAGTTCCACTTGAGACCCTGTGTGGTCACATTGTGAGCAGTTCTGCCAACAGGTATTAGAGAGCACCAGCGCTGACTGGTGACCAGGTCAACAGGCACCTGTATAGTATGTTTGCCTGGTCGCAGCAGCCACGTGATAGAATCACCGCTCAGAAGGTATACATTACAATTTTCTTTCTGCACTTTGAACAGTGTATTCAGGTTGGCCATCACCTGGTCTAGTCGACCAGAGCAATCATGAAACACTACCACATCCTTAACCTTGCGCTGTACCATGACAGGCTGTAGAACTGCGAAGGCTTTGGTAAAATCTGTAGCATCCTGATCGGGTGTGCTTATTTTCGGTATTCCCTTAAAATATTCAATCGTATCTTCCGTAATTGAATCAAAATCGCCTGTTATCAGATCTGGTGGTTCAATGTCGCTCGCCGCAGTTTCACCTTTGCTATTTTTCTTACCGTCTGTCTGTGATATGATAAAGTTTTTCAAGTGATTGGATCCTCCATCGACGGCACACCGCAAGGTCGCTGTAAACAGAATATTGGGCGTCCTTATTTGAAAAACTTATGTTTTGATTATGTTCATTTTCACATTTACCGTTCTTCCATAACAGTTTGACCACGTGAGGTGGAACCTGAATTTGTCGATTGAGCACAATGCAAACATGGCCATTGGAACCAAGTTTAAAGTTGTCACTAATAAGATTTCCAGGTGTCCATTTGTACTCTTTCGGGGGTATCGTGTGGTCCATTTGCTGTCGAAATCCAATAGTTGTTTTTGTACAATAGTTGCGAGGGAGTCTACAGATGGTGCCAGCTTGTCTGCAAAAAGAACTGCAGTCTGGCAACGCCAAGGTGGTGCCTGCGCCGCGCAATAATTTGAAAAGGGCATTTTTGATAGCTGCCCCTGCTGCCATCTTACGGCAGCGCGTGCCGTTAATTCGTACGAAACTCATAAAATTTGATATAATATGCTTGGCACGACTTGGCATTTTACTATTTAATTTAAAAAAGCGACATTAATAACGACTACAGACTTTGCGTCAATAAATCAACGCCGTCAACAAACCGATTATAAGCGGCTTGCAACTCTGCAACGCCGCAAACAAAATGGCTCTGATTTTTGCAGACTAAAAAAGATTCATTTTGAATTTTCGCAATATAAAAATGCCAATCATTTGGGTAAAATGAAAGAAATAAAATATAAGTTTAAATGGTCGTGTGTACGAGAACAACATAGGTATTACAAGGAAGATTGTACAAATAAAATGGTGTTGAAAGTTTGTGATTAAGATTTGAATACAAAAACTAGTTCTTATAAAACGGCACACACACACGCACGAGCTGCAAACAGCTTCCCAAAAATGGAAGGTATGGATCTGTGGACGTCAATGTTTTCAGCAGATTTCGATGAAGGTGGTGGTGAGATGGAGGGCCATAATAATGGCGATAACGCGCTTGCAGACGAGTTTATGGGAGAAGAGGAGGAGGAAGAACAGGAGGCTGAAGAGGATGAGTGCTCGGCCGACGAAAGGGGCAGCAAACAAAAAGGACACGAGCCCGATGACGATGCCATATTTGATTTTGAGCTAGAGCCCATTGTTAGCATTGCGGAACCAGAACTGGAACCGTTGCCCAGGCAAACGGCGGTCCCCCTTCAACCCCCAATGCCAACGGGTCCGGCCATCCGACCCCAGCACCGCCAGTCGTTGCCAGCGTCGTTCAGCTCTCAGCCGATGGTGGCTCGTGGCGGTGCAGGTACACCGTCCACACGGCCAACAACCTCACAGATCAATGCCACTGATGAGAACGGCGTGCCCATCAATTATGAACTCGGCGTTACTTATATATGCCCCGCTTGCGGCGCAGAGTATAGGCAGCAGGACATGTGGAAGCGTCATATGAATCAGATGCATCAGTACAATACCCGACGAGGTCTAAATTTCGTGGCCATTGACAAGTTGTATCACCGCTGCCTGGAGTGCAACAAGCGCATCGCGATGCACAGCAGAGAGAATTTGCTGAAGCACAAGTTTACACATTTGCCATTTAGGTGCACCAAGTGCCACATATGCAAGCGCGAGTACAAATACAGGCAGGACCTGATGGTACATCTTCGAATGGTGCACTGTGATGAAGTGGTGGCCATGATGCGTGGTGGCAAACTGAGTGCCGGACGCAAGACGCGTGTTCGTGAGCCGCGAATCGAGCAGCACCGCGAACATTACGGACAGGTTCATGACGAAGATGGCATTGAGGTTAAAAACGAGGTGTTGGGAACGGAAGGCAGCGCGGAGGCAGCTCAAGAGTCCCATCATGATTTCGAAGATGAGTACAGTCACACTTCCAACCAAGCGGCTGTAAAGAAGCGTACCACTTCTGTGGGAGCTAATGGCAGCGGTGCAGCGGATATTTGCGAGGACTATATACACTATATGTGTCCGGATTGTGGCACCGATTGTGATACACACGCCCAATGGAGTCAGCACATTGAATTTGTACACGATTACGTCAGTCGAAGGGGGCTGAACTTTCGCTGCGTGGATATGCAAATGCAGTGCCTCGAGTGCAAGCAGGTGAGACTTGGTATGGTTATATCAGAGATTGCTTTATATTGCCATATTTTTTCTCTATTCAGTTTGTTATCCCGAACACCATTAAGACACTGCGCACACACAAGTTCAGCCACTTGCCACAACCGGAATGGATGCGTTGCAAGCTGTGCTATAAGGGCTTTACAGAGCATCATGAAGCTATAACGCATCTTCTTAAACAGCATAATTTGGAAACCCTAATGCCTGAGAACGAAGAGGAGGAGCAACCGCAGCCATTGGCTATATCCAGTGTGGGTGATGAGTGTGAGGAGAATCCTGGCATTAGCTGCGATGATGAGACTTCATTGCATTGGGACGATGTGCCTCGCCGTGGTGGTCGCATCGGTAGCGATGATATGTACGAACCGCATATTGATTATCTTTGTCCGCAGTGCGGCAGAGAGTTTATAGAGAAGAAACATTGGCGCACCCATGTTGTACAAGTGCATGGCATGAATGATTTGACCAAGTTGAATTTCGAGGTGATCAACGATCGCCAGTTGAAGTGCACCGAATGCGAGAAGATCATAACAAATGCCTATGGCATACAGAATGCCCAGCAGCACAGGATAACACATTTGCCCTACAAAGCGTACGCGCGATGCCGCAAATGCCACAAGTCCTACACGGATAGAAAGGGTCTTGTCAAACACTTGGCAACATACCATCGTGTGGGCTACGAGCCGCGCAAAGTAGTTGGATCAGGAGCAGGTGTTGCACCATTGACGCCAAACAAATCTCACACGCCGCGCAAGCAAATCGTCACCGTGGCCAATGAGACATATGAGATTATATATTTGGATGAGGAGCAATCACCGCCTAGTAACAACAATATAAATGATGAGAACGATTTCGGCGAGCAAATGCAAGCGGACGACGATGACTACGCCCTAGGCAGCACCAGTGGTTTAATGGGACGCCAGCCGCAAGCACCTACTGCTGTCGCTCCTGCACCAATTCCTAATCAGAATCGTTATAAATGCGTAGACTGTGGCTCGCTATTTGCCACACAGATCGCATTAAAGACGCACATCAGCGAGGAACATGATTTTATGGACACGCAATACAGTGCCAAAAAGTTTGACAATGCGGAGCCCACGGAGGAGGCTGCTGCAGTGCCGGTGGCCGTTTCAACCACTGCAGCTAGTTTGCCTGTAAAGAACACCTCGGGAGCTTCCACCATAGAGCAGAATTATATATTCCTGTGCCCGTCGTGCGGCAAAGCCTACAAGACACAGTTCGAGTGGCGTCGCCACATCAACGAGGAGCACAACTTCGACAAACGGCAGTATTTAAATATGCGCCAGCTGGACAAATATCGCTATCAGTGCACCCTTTGCAAGGATGTTGTGTGCAATTCTAAGCTGAAAGGCTTGCAGGATCATCATTTTCGTCATTTGCCTTATCGGCTGTATCTGAAGTGCCTGGTGTGTGGCACCTGCTACAATCATAAGCCCAACATCGCAGCGCATCTGCGTACGCGGCACAACATCTATGAACGGGAGCCCTCATCTTGGCGGGACCAGCACCAAAAGTCCCAGAATGGCCACGAGCAGCACAAGCATAAGGATAAGGATGGGGATACGCAAGCCACTGCTGCCACCGTCACAGGTTCTGCCTCACCTACTCCCAGTAGCAGTCGCACGCTCAAGCCACAGCCGGGCGTGTTGCCGACGAGACCCGCTGGACTCAACACATTAGAGGATAGTATATCGTATCACAATGCCGTGGATCTGGACTTCATCACCTATTTTTGTCCTAAGTGCAATAAGAACTTTGACTCGCACGCCTTTTGGCGCAAGCACATCGTTGAGGTACACAACTACAATAGTAGGATAGGCTTGAACTTTCGCCAGATTGACATCCATCACTATCTGTGCCTGGAGTGCTATAAGCGTGTGACAGTGACGCACACTAAGGGCGCCATTGGGCAACTACAGTCGCACAAGTTCCGACATCTGCCTTATCGCTCCTTCAAGTGCTTAACCTGCTCCGGGGAGTTTGTTCGCAAGCAAATGTTCTTCAAGCACTTGAACCGCGACACAAATCGTTGCGACAACAAGCCGTTGACTGGCCAGGAGAATGACGAAGATACAACGGATCAGCCAGACAGGCCGCCTCCCATGCTCGCAAAAGAGACAGTCGATGTCGCGACATATCGCTTGATGTGTCCTCAGTGCGGTGATGGGTTCACCACCAGCAGCAAAGCTCTGTGGCGAGAGCACATTAACATCCATCATGGTCTAGGCAAGCGGGAGATGCTGCACATGCGCAAGCTGGGCGACGAATTGTATCGCTGCACGGACTGTGAAGAGCAACTGCAAACGAAGCAGCTGAGAGTGCTGCAGCAGCATCGATTCCAGCATTTGCCCTATGCCGCATATATACGCTGCCAGCTATGCGAACAGCAGTCGCCGGATGGGGTAAGTCATGGTGTGGCGGCTGCCGGATTACATAGTATGCGTGAACTGCAACAGCACATACGCGACGTACATCCGGAAGTAGTGGCGCAGGACAAGCAAATGCAAGTGCTATTGGACGAGGAGGATGATAGTCAGCAGCCGGCTGTTGGCGGAGAAGCAACTGACAGTGGACTCTATATGCCGCTGCCGCCGCATTTGCTAGACGATGCTGCAGAGGATGTGGAGTTTGAGGAACAGTATCTGCTAGGTTAAACAGAAACACTGGCCAAATCTTGCCAGCCCAGTGTACAACAGAATCTGCAAGTCTGCCAATAGGAGACCCCATTTACAATTTAAAATCTCTATAACTACATATATATATACATATATCTAACTGAGCATAAGTATTTATAGATAGTTTATGGTTATACGACTCTCATAAGAATTGAAATTTCCTTAAGAATTCTCGTTTAATTACTTAAGTAGATTATAAATAACACTACAACTATTTATTATTTATCACCATGCCCTAATCTCCCAGTCGAGTACCACATACAGATATACATTACATTACAAACTAACCGTGAAATTATTATGAGATTTCTGAATTAGCTACTGATACATAAATAATTCATATATTGACAAAGTACAATCTATACTTTGTCCTAATTTATAGTTATTTGTTCGATGACAATTAACTAGTATCTCATTTTACAATGATTGGTCTCTATTTCGATTAGTTCTAGAAACACAAATCAGAAAAAAATTAGCAACTTAATATTTAATATTAAATTAAATTATATCTCTAGGAAAATTTATTCTTTTTATTCCAAAACGAATTCAAATTTTATATAATTGACTATTTCCTCCAAATGGGGAGTACAAATTGTATTTTTATCTTTTTAGTGATTTTTATCAGCTTTAAACTTGTTCCAGCCCCTTTTTAGTTTTAACTTTAGCCTTTCGTTAATATACTGAAAATAAATAAGAAAATAGAATATGACAAAAAATTGTTTGTGTTTCTCTATTGAATCAAACTTGGCTCAAAACTGCAGAATATCATTCGACCAATTGGATGCAATACGTTCGTCCACAGTAATGTTACCTGAGTACCTCTTAACATTCTGTTAAACATCTAAAGGTAACATGAGTGAAAGTGAGATGATGGCTACAAATATTCTGATAAGATTATAAATCGAAAATTATTATCAATGAAAGTAAACCCAGTACATACTACTTCAATGACATACAGCCGATCAGGCGAGGGGCTTAAGTACTCGAATTATTTAAAGAATATTTATTGACACGAGTTATTATTAATTAGTAATAGTATTTTCGTTTATTATTAATTTCGACTAAAAACCCATATAACATTCCACAAGTGTTTTCTTTTTCTTGAATTTTTACTGCGTGTATATGTATTTATCAACGATGTTTGTAGTTTGTGTAGTTGTGGTTTGGCAAACACGAGTTAACAAAAAAAAAAAAAAAAAAAAAAGGAAAGAAAAAAGACAAACAATTTGAAAAGTATAAAAATATGTATATTGATATACATATTTATATACATTTAAATGTCAGACATATCGAGCAGCTGACACTGCAATGTGATTGTGATCCAATTTAGTACGATAATAATACGATATGTATATTGTTTAATAGAATCCTAAATCTAAAATTTATTTCATTTTTGTGTATTTCGTTTAATGTTATGTAATACAATAAATAATAATGAATACTTTTGGAAAGCATAAACAAATTGCACGCATGTAATAATTGCAACTATTTAAATAATAATATAATATAATAAAATACAAATAAGAACAAAAACTGTTTTCTTATTCAATATAAAACAAAACTTTTGCTGTTTTTCATTTTTGTTTGTTTCTTTTGCCAAATACTTTTCGTTTGCGCATGGAATGAACATTATCTAATTGACTGTTCTTTAAACAGTTTTCCTTTGTGGCTTTCCCCACTATCGTTTCGAAGCTTACAATTTGTCAGTTCCTTTCTCTTTTGTGCACGCCTGTCTCACTATTCGACTTTGCCTTAGAATTGATACAAAACTCATTCATTGAGTGTGTGTGTTTAGTAACAATTGGTTTCTCTTTGTTGTAGAAGTAATAGTAAATGGTTCTGTTTTTATTATTGTTATCTGTTTGCAGCCTCACAGCGTGGGCATATTCCTTCTGCTACTGCTTGCGCCTCCTCCAGGAGCTAACCCATCCTGTTGCGCCTTTTGTTTGGCGCGACGCGCTTTTTGACGGGTATGCTCGATTTGGAAGTCTTCCACACGCAAGTTGAGCCGCATCATATTGTTGATGATGAACTCTTCCTCCATGATATGCTCGGGCGGGGAGCGTAGCACCTCTAGCGTTTCGCACAGACCAGTGCACGTTTTGCGCACCTTGTGTCGGCTGAGTGAGGCACCAATGATAACCAAGGCCACCTTAAACATTACTCGGATGCCCTCGGCGAGAAAGCAATCCCAGACACGCAGCAACGTCTCCCAGGGAAGAGTGCGTGTCATGGCGCACAGGAACCAGTCCGTCATATAGAGCAGCGGCTCCACTTTGTGCTTCTGCAGGTGACGATAGACGGGTGGGCAGGTTTTCTTAAGCAGTCCCTCCAGGATGCCTGCATCATTTTGTATCACCTCGAGACCAGGTATAAAATAGTCCTGCAAGTAGCTATAAACAGGCATGAGTTTTTACATAGCTCAAAATGAGGAGTGGCGAGACTTACACATCACATACGCTTACGAATACCCAGAAGGCATCCTCTGCAGGCAAATGCATCAATAGAAATGCGGCTATTGGCGCTTGCGCTTGACAGAAGCCAACCTTGGGATTATATATCGAATAGGCCTTGAGCACATTGAATAGCTCGATTTGGCCCACCTTCTCCTCGTCGAGAAACATTTCGTGAAACGGGAACTGACGATGTTTATCTTTTCTAATCTCCTCTATGGTCGATGGATTGCCGGGCTTCTTCAGCAGCTCCTCATAGACATCGGGATTCTTTTTCTTAAGCAAATAAGCGCCGGATAGATAGAACCAAGCTTTTGGGCGCACCGATTTAGGTATGCCTTTACGACATCTGTCACGTATCTATGATGTGGAGTGGAATAAAATGTAATAAATATTTGAATTAATTCACTTATCGCTTACTAACCTTTTTGTAGTTCTTGGACATATAAATGGACCAGTTGTCAATCATGTAGAGCCATTTCTTTTCACGCGCTATGATTTGTGCCTTGGACAAAGGCTCTTTGGGTTTGTCACTGCGCTGAAAGCCGCCATAGAAACCATTGCGATCGGGGCAACTGGATACGGTGGAGCACAGCGAGATGGTATCCAAAGCTCGCGGTGGCGTTGCCATCTGTGTCACTTGTGCTGCGCAGAACGATTGCAAACTAAATCCATAAATTATTACAACACTAACATACGCCCACAATAAAGCAATTTAACCTGAGTACTCAACAAGTAGATGCCCTATACACAGCGCTACTTTTTAATATTCTAAAACGGGAAAAAGTGTATTTCCAAATAAATTATTTACACAATTAAACCAGAATATTCGACATTTCTCATTTATTTTAAAATAATTCTTTTCTGCATTTTTTTTTATAGTTGATTAAACTTTCTTAAATGGGAACAGGGTATATTAAGAAAGAAAAACAGCTTAAGATATTTGTAAGGGTAAGTGTAGGTGGATTGCGAGAGAGGGCTACGATATTGAGATAAGAGAGACAGAGAGAGCGAAAGAGAGGTAGAGCGCACCCAACTACAAAAAGCCAAGATAATTTGCATTAATAATCTGATGTTTGTATTTGTAAAAATGAAAAACTGCGCAATTAAGTGCGATCAACGTAATTTTTGACGGTTTCTCAATCATTCTCTCAATATATTTTTTCGTTTGGCACATATTAGTCACATAAATATATACATATATGTATATGTTAAAATTTCGTATCGTATACATGTCTTTCTCTAACTGTAGATATGATTTTTATTGTTTATTTATAACGATTACTTATCAGCGGTTCACTTAGATAATAAAACCTTGAAGATTTGAGTTATTATTTGGTTTCCTATTTATCTGTATGCGCACATTGGTCGGTTTATCTGAAGGAGCTCATCCAAGCTGGCGCTTCGTTTTTTTTTATGCGTGCGAAATAACGGAACCATTGCAACTATTTCAAAAATCATCTATGCAATGCCAAAAAGGTCTTAAATAAATTGCTAAAAAGACAGACAAAAGGGGCAGACGGCAGAACAGCCGGCACAACTGTTTTAGAGTTATATACATATGTATGTATGTATATAAGCCAGCACGTGAAATACAAAATCAAAGAATTTACGAAGGAGCACGGCATTTATAATGTTTACTCAATTAGTCAGCAACGGACGTAAAAAGGGAATAGTAATCTATAATAAAAAAGGTAAACAAAGAACTCAACTAATGAGCGATATATGAATAAACTGTTACCGCAATTGTATTTTACAATATTTACAATACAGTGATATCTCCGAAAATGGTTTTACTCATTTACTCAACTTGTTTAAATTAATATCAAGTTTACTGAGTGGAAATGGAATACAAATATAAAAAAAATTTAAGTTACACAAATGAAGAGGGAAGTGTAACAATCTGGCATTGCGACCTCTTATAAGAGTGATCTTCCAGTTGGACACCGGAAGATGCAACTCAAATGCCAACTCAGACGTAAGCATTGTCAGTTCGAGTGGCTAATGACAGACGACTAACTAATTGAGGCAACTGTGTATGTAGTTGACTTTAATAACCTACTGAATGCTTAATTGCAAAACAAAAAGCGAGTGAGCAACTACGCAAGTGAGCAAATAAAAGTGCAAATGCAGCGCAGCTGCAGGGCGAAAAGAAAGTCGCTGTGACACAATTCTGATGGGGAATTGCGGCTGACGGATTGGAATCACTACATTTCTTATCAGCAACACATATTTCGAAAATTGGTGTCTAGTTAGCCCAAGTCAATTGTGAAGGTTTTATTGAGTAATATAATACACACACCCACACACACAAACTGACACGCACAAACACATACACATGAACATAGCTCAGGCGGTTTGCGGCCCACCCACCATCAGTGCTCTTGGCTGCCATTTTGCTTGAGCGCTCCAAAAGCAAGTGTCACTGTATGATACTATGGCGGCTGTGGTTGCCTATGTGTGTGTACAATACTATGCAATTGTTATTATTAACGCGACGCTCTCGCCTGCTTGTTCCCGTCATACACATTCACGTACACTTTTTGCTTACCTTTCGAGTTGCTTGTTCTGGCTGGTTGCTGTTGTTGTTGCCTATTGCTACTGAACTGCTTCCGTGGAATGCGCAATAGTTGTTTTCACGTTTAACTTTCTATGCTTTCTTGTGTTATTCGTTTTGTTTCACATTTACGCACACACTTTGCGCCCGCACAAATGTGTTGCATTTATTGTGTGAGTGGAACCACTATTTTCCAATTGGATTTTGTTTATTTCTTATACAAACTGGGAAGGGTGAGGTAGCCATCGGAATGACACTTGTTTTCTTTTCTCATTTGCTTATTTACGCGTTAATGCACGTTTGTAACTTGTTCAACCGCACTGCTTGCTTTGGCACACAAATTGTTATTATTTTAACGTGCTTTAAGCAAAAATTGCACAAGAAATACAATTATTTTTTTGGGAGCTACGTGTGTTGCGCGAATGAACAGCCGAGCACTTAGCGATGACATTTCGTTGGTCTTTGTACGAAAGCAGTGTTGCATAGATTTCGATAGGCGAGACGCAGGTGTTCATGTAACATTAACAGAATATGTTGTGTGAAAAGCGTTAACAGTTTATTTAGCGCGGAGATTCAAAATGTTAGTTCGTTAAATATTAAAAATAATTTTATGAAAAATGCATCTTTAATAGATGGGCACGTTCCACTTCGGCAGTTGAAAATTTTCTCTTCTATGATCGCCCAGCATAAAGTGTGCCAGATGACATAGTACCAGCAATAAAAATGGTAATCCTTGCACAATAATAAAATGTATGACTCGAACCAAATCTTGCCAAGAGATAATTTCTGAACGTATTCGAAATAAAGCAATTATCGCCATAAAATTGCACATGATGAGCAGCCTACAGAAGATGTGCCGTCGACTTAGCCATGCCATATTACAATTCGCACAAATGATGCACAGCAAAAGGAAGATCGGCAACAAAATTTTGATTGTGATCAGAAGTCCATTTATGAGCGTCGAATAGAAACCAAAGCCCGTGAATCGCATGTAGAAGCGAAATTTATCTACTGCATCAATGTTGCCAATGACGAACAAAGAGTAGCAGCTATAAATTAGTATATACATTGCCAGTGTGGATTTCCGATTGATGCCTGTTCCGATGCCTTGGTTGAGACGCAGCTGCAACTGTAGTTCCATGGCCAGTAGTTGTATGACCAGTGGTTCATAGGACGTGGAAAGTAACGCATACAGTGTACACAAATCGAAGAGGAGCTGCTTCGCACCGTCCCGTCGTTGACGCGGAAAAAACACATAGCAAGCGAATGCACGAGCAATCAGTTGAAGTAAACACGCCTGCGAGCTGAAGAGGACGTGCAGTCCAGCCAGGAGCAGTACCATGCCATTGAAAATGCAATATCGCCGCTTTATCAGCTGCGGGCTGCAAATAAACGGACGCACTGCGGTGATGAATAGGCTGCCGAGCAGCCAATTACCTTGCCAATAGCCCAGTGCCGGAGGCAGCCACGATAGCGCTGTGAGAGCACAAAGAAGCAAAAACCAGATGACACAGATTGGTGAACGCTGCGCAAAAGCGATCCGATTATGGTAGCAGACAAATCCAAAGTAGATGAGTCCAATGAAGCGGCGAAAGAAGAAGCCGGCAAAACAGCAAATGGAGAACAGCATGAGCATTATCAGCTGGCGATACGATATTAAGTATTCCTCATGAAATGCACCTTTGTAGCTCCAAAGGAGCATCGGCAGCAGGAGGATACCACTAACAAGCCAGGGCACACGCTGCAACAGCACAAATATGATTAACAGAAAGAACACCAGGCGCACCAGTGCCTCGAATATTAGATTTAGCACATTCTGTGATCCGGATTTCGTGCCACGTAACTGATGCACCCAGGCCAGAAAGGCGCAGGCGCTGGCCCAAAGCAGCGCTTGGCGATAGTAGTGGACATAGTAGTCGGTCAACTCCAGAAGCTTGGGCATGAAACCACTGCAGTACTCCGTGAGCGTGATGTAGCGCTGCTGATGCCACATCGAATCGGCCGTCCTGACGAATGTGTGGATATTCACGTCGCTTAGCTTATGACTGGGTAGGAGCTTGGTCAGGAGACCACGTTGATGTCGGCCTAGTGCCGCTTGCGCCAGGTTGACAAACTGTAGCGCATTCAAGTAAGTGGCATGTGCTTCATGGAAACTGGTGTTGAGCAGACCCGCGGGCAGCTGGCCGCGATTGTGCATTGGGAGCGGCAGACCCAATAGACCACTCATCACTGAGACCAACTGTTTGGCGTCCAGGACGTGCAGCGGTAGGCGTTGTCCCTCTTCAGTGGCCACAAAGCTGCGACCTGGTTGGGTCGAGCAGTTGGCCACACCTGCGCCCCATAATACAAATGGCATCTGCACCTCCCCGTTGTTGCTGGTATTGTTGTCCCCTATTAGGAGTTGATCAGTGGAATAGTTTAATGAGTTCCATACATTGAGGCAGCTTACCTAGTGATCCGACATGCCGTGAGGTCAGCAAATATGCAGTGCGCTGATCCTCAAAAGCCCGTTCAATTATGTTGTAAGTCTCCCAAATGGCACGTTGTGTATAGTTCAATTGTTGCTGATAGGTTCGATATAAATTGGGCAGGTTAAGGCCCTGCGCCTGGATAAAGAATACCTGACCGGTGAGGTTCTGCATCTGGTGGGATGCTATTAGAATATGAGTTTTCACTGCCCTAAATGTCCACTCGTCCAGGACGATTTTTTTGGTGTTATCGCCTTGAAAGTTCTCCTTCAGCTCCGCTGAGCACCAGGCATGGCTGGAATCGCTCCGATTGAAGATTGTGTCAATGGGTATTCTATGCACTGCTGCCAGGACATCCTTATGGCAGCCAGAGAAAAGTGTCGTAAAAGTGTCGCATCTGTTAGTCACACGCGCACGACTTATACCAACCAGACCCTGATGCAGAAATATCTGCTTCAGATGCGGCACATTACGGCAGCGTTGTTCGAAGAATGACTCCATGTTGAGTCCATCGACAGCAAAGATGACCAAACGATTGGCTGGCGGCTTTTCCAGCAACGGTTTCTGTGGCTCCAACCCACTCAGCTGCGTGCGCCGAAAGTAGATGACGTACACGGAGAACAGCAGTAGCAGCTGCACAGCGCAAGCATACCAGTAGGTAATGCCCATAATAAAAAGTATACCAACAAAAAATAAAATAAATTGTCAAATGTTAAAATTTACGAATGGAGGAAATACTGCCTAGGCGAGCTAGATATAGAAATCTAAGCTAACTCATGTCGAGATATTAAGTATTATTTTTATAAATATTTTTACTTAATTTATTACTCCAACAGTTATTAATTATAAAAACAAGAAAAAGCTAAAAGTTAATGGATTTTAAAAAGTAAATATTTATATACATGTACATAGTATTTATATTATTTATATATTATAAAGTATTTTTGAAAGAGTAATTTGTTACATATGTATGTATGCCCACTATTAGCGCGGCAAATCGGAAAGTACTATATCTGGAAATAATTAATTATTTACATAAGTTTCTTTAGACTTCAAATTTAGGATATATTGGGTTGACAACCAAAAATTAAAAACTACATTTACTACATGTGGATGGAAACTAAAAATTTTATGAATAATAGTTCTTGTTGGACAGCTCTATTAATTTATAAAATTGGCAATTTGGAAAACCTGAATTTTTCAGTGTATGTTACTGCAGACTCCATCTTGAACGCTTTACTAATAAATATTAACATGGTTTTGGCAGCAATATTGTCTTATTAAAAAATCGGTCAGAATTATCCCATCAGAGTAGGCTGTGGGATATTTCCAAGTCAAGTAAGCTTTGCTCCTTTACATATGTGAATTACTCCATTAAAACTCTCAATCATTAATAGGTCATAGAAGAAACAGTACTGTTTCTTATTTTTATTGTTATTTTTCAAAAATGTGGAAATATTTGGCTCTGTTGGTGCATATATTGCTGCTTGGATATATTTCGTTGATCTATTACCAAAGCTCGGTTATCAATGGCATGAAAGCACAAGATGGACATCGCTCTTTAGGCTTGCAGCCGCCAGCAGATCGTCTGGTTGTATTTCTCATCGATGGCTTGCGCGCTGAATCCTTATACAGGAACAAATGGAACGTCCTACCCAATTTGAAACATCTATTTATGGACCATGGCCTGATTGGTATATCGCACGGGAGTGCTCCAACCGAGAGTCGTCCCGGCCACATTTCCATCTTTGGTGGCTTTCAGGAGGATGCTGCAGCAGCCTTGCGCAACTTCAAAAGAAATCCTTCCGTTTTTGATACGGTATTTAATCGCACGATGGGCGCCTCGTGGGCTTGGGGCTCCAAGTCTGTGTTGCAGTTCTTGAAATATTTGCCAAACCATGAAATGTATTTGGATATGCATACCGAATCGGAGCTCACGGGAAACAAGTTTACACATAAGTTGTTGCACAGTAAAGTGCGTAAGTTTTTGGCTGGATCATTTGACAATTCGACGCTGCCATCGGTCTATCTTGTGGATTTTGATAGTCTCGTTGGAAATGAGACTGTGCTCAAGCCGAACAGCGATGAGTTTTTAAAGGCTCTCAATAGTACTGAGACGGTCATTAATCAGCTATATAATTTATTTGAACAATATTTCGGGGATCAGCGAACTGTGTATCTTCTGACATCCGATCATGGAATGACCGATAACGGTAATTACTTCTTTTCTCAGATCTCTTTTACATATTTACAATATAAATTAGGTCGTAGGTTACCATGATCATAAGAGCTTTGAAGCTCATGTTAGTTTTTACTATGTAATTGGTAGACTGTGCATCGATTTAAGCTGAGCAGGACTGAGTTGTTAATAAGGCTGATATTGTTATTGATTTTGCAGGTGATCACGGCGAAGACAGTTTATTTGAGATTGAGATGCCATTCATCTTTTGGGGCGCAGGTATCGAGCGACTGGAGTCTCCCTTTAAAGATATCTACGCGGCGAAGACAAATGGAACTCCAATGCAATTCCAGGAGCTGAAGCAGGAACAGCTCGCACCTTTGATGTCCGCTTTGATTGGACTGCCACCGCCACTGAATAATCGGGCCACACTGGTCATGGGCATGATGAATGTCAGCCGAACATATGAGGCACACTCAATGTACCTGAACGCACGCCAAATATTGGCGCAAGTTGAACAAGTATTGAATAAGCAAGAGCGCAGCTACATCTGGAAATGGCTGCCCCGATTTGAGCGCCTGGATAGACACCGCATAGCACACTTTCATGAGCAGATCCTCACCCAGATACAGAGCGGCTGTCTCAATGAGGCAATACTGTGTAGCCAGAGGATGATACATTCGGCATTGGAATGCCTAGAATACTATAGACTATACTATCGTATACCACTGGTGGTGGCCTGCATGCTAACCTATCTGGGCTGGTTCTACTATCTGCTGGCCAAGCAGGGACGTGCCGAGCATGAGCCCACACGGGGATGGTTCACTATTGCAAATCTGATCCTCTTGCTGATTGAGCTGCTCGTGGCTCTGACGTGCGTTTTGCATAGCGTCCCATGCAGTACCAGTTTCTATCTATTGGTGCCAGTGCCCATGTGGGCATTGGCTCTGCGGGAGCAGGGCTTGCAGTACAGCTGCATGCGTGCTCCGCTCATTCAGCTGGCCTGGATCGGCGCTGCCGTGGTGCTTTTCATTGCCACGTACTTCTTCAAGCCGCTCATCGCTTTGGGCTATCTGATCGTGGTTTGTGCAAACAATGGACACGCCTTTACCCGGGCTCCTAGGCTACGATTTTGGCTGTGGGTCGCGGTGGTTGCCCTGTTGACCGGATTCACGGTGAAGCGCCCCGATTTTGGATGCAATTCAATAGTATTGCTATTCCTGAGCATGCTCGTGACCATACTGCGTCCACTGCTGATGAACGAGCGACATGCCTGTAGAGTCTGGCTGAGCAATGGAAGTGCTTTGCTGTTGGCCACCTATTTAGCCTATGAGCGCCTTTCCAAGAATGAGATCAACTGTGTGCTGCAGGGCGCTGCCTGGTTCTATGTATTATATGCATTCATCTCTATACCCTATAGCAATACGAAGACACCGCGTCGTCGTGTTCAGCTGATTCTCTTCAACTTGAGCACCGTATACACATTGTTAAGCGTCAGCTATGAGTCGATATTTATGCAATTGCTCTGCACCGAGTTTCTGCTGGGCATGCAGGTGGACACGGGAAAAAAGAATTGGACAGATTCAGAAGACAGCGAGGGCGTTGAGGACGAGGCGAAACCCGACAAATCTTTATCTTCGGAGGATCACATCAACAAAATCTATCGCTATGCTGTGCTCATACTTGTCTACGCTTATTTCTCGATGATTGGCACCGGAAATCTGCTCGATATCAGTGCATTTGATACGAGCTTTGCCCACATCTTTGTTTCGGACTGCTCGACGGTTTTAATTTTTTTGCTCTACACGCTGAAGGTGATGATACCCCTAATTATTATCATGAGCAGCTTGTGCGCCTTCCGTGCTTATGTCCGCCATAATCTGTGCGGCATTTTTATCTGCTTGTTCCTGATCTGTGATGTGTTGTGTCTGTACTTCTTCTTCTTTGTGCGCAACAGCGGTTCCTGGCGCACTGTGCGCGAGTCGCTTTCCCAGCAGCTGATCGCCCATGGAGTACCCATGCTATTGGCCGCATTCTCGTTCATACCAAATCTACTGCTGAGTGCCATACCGCTGACCATGCTGCCTATGCTCAACTGGAAGAAGGACGTAAAGATGACACAACTGGGTCAAAGTCAGGTTTAAAAAAGTCAGGTTTTAAAAAAAAAAATTTTGAATGTTCCGAAAATTTAAGTGTTTATGAATTGAATAAAGGTTCAATTGGATTATCATACCCTTTTATTTAAATCGTTTAAAGGCTCAAATTGTATTTTGAAAGATTCTGGTATATATTCAAATTCTCGTCACGATAACACATTAAGTATCTCATTTTGACTTAACTAAAACAATAAGAAATTAGTATTAGGCAGTTTTCAGCTTCTGTGATTCCAAATGCGCCTATAATGGGAAAATAGAATTCGTTATTTATATTATAATACGAGCATTTAATATGAGAAGATACTAGCCTTTTCTGCAACTGATAATAGACTATCAAAACTGCTCTGACCCGTCTCCATAACCATGCTGTGGAAGATCTTCGATTCGCATTCTGTTAGCAACTCGTATGGCGAGCCAAACTCGACCATCTGACCAGCATCCATGACTATCACCTTGTCCGAGTCCATAATTGTGTTCAGCCTATGGGCTATCGTCAGCACTGTGCATTCCCTGAACTTGTTTCTGATAGTCGCCTGGATGAGCGCATCTGTCTGTGGATCCACATTGGCTGTGGCCTCATCCATTACTAGAATGCGATTCTCGCGAAGAATAGCGCGCGCCAGGCATACCAATTGCCTCTGCCCCACACTGAAGTTGGTGCCACCCTCGGAAATCTTACTCTGAAGTCCATTTGTAAATTCGCTGATGACAGGTTTTAGTTTGACCTCCTCCAGAGCATCCCACAGCTTAGCGTCGCTATACTCTTCAAATGGATCCAAATTATAGCGCATGGTACCCGTAAAGAGCACTGGCTCCTGAGGTATAATGCTAATTTTACTGCGCAGATCGTGAAGTCCCAGCTCGTTTGTGTTGCGGCTATCGATGATGATGGAGCCATCATTATAGGACAGGCGGAATAGGGCGTTGATGAGTGACGACTTGCCTGCACCTGTGCGGCCCACAATGCCCACTTTCTCCATTGGTTTGATCTCGAAGTTGAGAGACTTAAGTACATACTTGGATTGAGGATCGGGTGAGTAACGAAGACTCAGATCGTCAGCCACAATTTTACCCTGCTCTGGCCATGTCGGTGGGGGCTTTTTGCTTGGTTTGGATTCGAACTCGCCTTCAGGCTCAATATCATCATATTCCAATACGCGCTCCACTGCTGTCATTGTGGTGTCTAGTTCGGCGGATTGGGTCATGCCATACTGCACCATTCCTGCCAAACTCATGGCCTGGGTAATAGCCAACCCAACCTCACCAGGCTTGGTAGGTGGGTTGATGAAGTAGTTAAGTACAATTATGATTGTATATAAGGCACAAAAGAAATCCACATAGTAACCAAAAGCACGACTCGTGGACAGAAAAGTGTAGTAGCCAGAGCTGTGTAGATCTTGAAGATTGTCGAACTCGGCAATTAGTGCCTTCTGGGCGCCGAGTGCTCTGATTGTGGTAAGTCCATTAAGTGAGGTGCTCAGATGAGAATAGATGGGAGACCTGGCAACTGCCTCCAAACGTTTAACATCTCTCGATGTCTTAAGATAGAATTCTCTGAGGTAATAGAAGATGACACCTAATACAAAAGTTAGTATTAGATAATAAGGATTGGTTATACAGATGACAACAATGACGCCTGCCAATGTTAGAAAGATCTGCAGCACATCCAGCATAATTGTGGGCAGAACTTCATCTAGTTGTCCCAAATCCTTGGAGAAACGATTTAGTATACGACCCGATGGGTTCGTATTAAAGAAGTACATAGCTGCCCTGGAAATGCCCCTGAACATGGAATTGTGCAACTGTATGGAGCTTCGCCTCGCCATTGTATAGAACAGAATTGGGCGCATTACGCTGAGTACGACTGCAGCTACATTGAGTGCTGTGAAGTAGTACATATCGACGGGATCATTATTGAGGATGTCCGTGTTATTTTTAGTCTTATCAACCCTAAAAATTAAACACTTATAATCAGTTAAGAAATTCTTTGAAATAACACTTACCAATAGGAGAGAAATATATCCGCTGCTGAGACGACAACTTGTGTGCCAATACATAGAACAATCATAAATAATATCAAGACCCAACCACTGCCCGATGAAAAATATTCCTTATAGAGACCTAAACTGACTTTCCCTTCAACGCGAGTCTCTTGCGGAACCAGGGCTGTGTCCTGTATAACGGAGTCTGCCAGAGAACTCAGAGATGCGAAACTGTCAGTGCGTGAGGCTTGGCGGCTGGTTTTTGAGTGCAAACTAACATGGTCGCCTGCATCGGCCTTCTGTTCGCCCACCACCTTTTCGTCGGCCTTATTTATATCGGTTAATAGTTGTGCAAAGTCCAGGCCACTGTGCTGCATCGTTGCATATGTACCCATTGCACTGATCTTGCCCTTGTCCATGATAACAATGAGATCGGCGTGCTCCAGAAACTGCAGCTGATGTGTGACCAATACAACCAACTCGTTTTTAAGATACCCTCTCATGCACTGGTCAAAAAGATGACGACCCACATGTGTATCCACAGCACTGAGTGGATCGTCAAGTAGGTAAATGTCCGCCCTTCGATAGACAGCCCGGGCCAGGCTAATGCGTGCTTTTTGTCCTCCCGAGAGCGAAGCTCCTCGCTCGCCAACGATCGTCTTATCACCTTGAGGAAGTAGCTCAAAATCTCGCTCTAGGGCACACTTCTTGACCACCGTCCGATAACGATGCTTGTCCAGGGTTAATCCGAAGAGGATGTTTTCGCGGACAGTGCCAGTGAAGAGCCAGGGTTCCTGCGCGGCATAGGAGAATCTGCCGCTGACTTTAACACTGCCTTTTTCAGCAGGAAGCTCGCCAAGAATCGATTGGATCAAACTCGACTTGCTTGCGCCAACGGGTCCTATAACTGCAACCAGTTGTCGGCGACGCAATTTTAGATTGATATTGGTTAGAGTATTTTCTGTGGCTTTGGTATCCCACTTGGCATTGAATTGGTTGAACTCAATAAGCGCCTCTTCATCGTTACCCTTCTGACCTTCGTTTCCATTTTCATTACTTATCACCGCTCCATTTTTTTTTAGAATCTCTTCTTTTGAATAATCTGGTTCTGTTAGTGCGTTAGATTTGTCCAGAACCTGAGTCTCCTCTCTATGCATAAACGTCTCCAGTCGCTTGATTGACACCTTGATCTCCGCTAGTTGTGTGATGCTCAGTGGAAAGAAATTAGTGACCGCTCGCTGCAGCAGGTTGTAGTAGGCTGTGATAAAGAAAGCGTCGCTAGCATTCAACACGCTTTCTAGCAGCACGAAGCCCACCAGACTGACAAATGTAAGAGTGCGGGATAGGCACATGCCAAAGGCAATAAGGACTCCTCTTATATAATTGACTTTCTTGATGCAGTTCATCTCCTTGCCACGCATTAGTTCGACTAATTTGCCCAAAGGCTTCTCCCAGGCGTACATCTTGATTACTTGAATGCCGGAGATAAATTCGTTCATCATTCGTACTCGTTCGTCCGTACGCAATGCTGTCATCAGACGCAGCACTGATGTTTTCTTTGCCAAATAGGCTTGAAAGGGTAGGAAAAGCAACATTATAGCAACACCAAAGAAGGACGCGACGCCGATCTGTAATTATTTGTATTATAATAGAAATTTAGGACATTTATTCATTTACCTACCTTTTGATACATCAAAAAGGTAACCACGAACAGCTCCAGCGGGGCCAACCATAAGAAATGAACATTAATTAAGATCCCATCGAAGCGACTCACGTCGTTGGACAAGAGGTTCACCACCTGACCTATCGAGGTGTCCCCTAAGGATGTGTGACTCAATCGTAATGCTTTTCTATAGACCAGACTACACAGAGCCACACGCATTTTCATGCCCAGATGGAGGAGTCCGAGTATAAACGGATGACCAGTGACAACAGAAAGTACAGAGGCAGTGATGAGACCCGCGGCATACAGTTGTGCTTTTAAAGGGTCTATATCCTCATTGGAAAAGTACGACATAATACCATATAGGCACATTGGCTGAGTTACTCTAGAATGAATAAGATTATTAATTAATATAAAACTTAGGGTAAAAGATAACGTGATAAATATACTTACTTCACAACGAACTCTCTGATTCCAAGCAGGAGTCCAGTTACAAATAGATGCCAACCAAATACGCGCATCACGACGCGCCCCAATCGTGGTTGTTTTCCCTGCGCCGATCGTTGGCTAACTTCCTCATCCCAAGTTGCGCACAAACGATCGCCAAGTGTATCTGTTAACACAAAAAAAATATATATGTTCAAATGCAAATCTAGATAATAACATCGTAGATTATTTGCTATCGAACTGTAATGAGCCTACCACAATCAACAGGTACTTTATTTTAAATATGTAAATAAAAAAGTAATAAGGTCAATCGATAGTATCGAAATCGCCGATAACAGAACCAGGATGTTGAGGAAAAATTGCTTTGAAAATGAGCTGAGGCTTAAGAATTAGTTCATGAACTAGTTATATTTCTAAATTTAAACGGTTAAGATGCTTGTCATTGGGGAGATAACATGATTATTGTGAAAGATTATTCTAATTGCTTTACTTACCTGACTTGTGCTCTCTTAATGGCCGGTAAAGATCTGACTGTTCCAATGTCTTCTTGCGGCCCTTAAACAAAACCGGAAAGACAAAGCTGTACGTCGACAAACATAAAGGGATATAAAGATAAATTCAAACAAAGATTACAATATGTATAATATGGAGACTGTTAAGAAATAAACATAAATACAAATTGTAGTCCTATTTCACTAGATTGCTAGAATTGAGAGATTTGGTTTTCATTTAAGGGGCATCCGAATATTATCTATGTATGTATATGCAAGGTCACAATGACGAGCAATTGTCAAACACATGTTTGCAAGTACATACAGTATTTGCATACATACCTCAACAACTTACAAAAACAGTAATTTTTTATTTTAACACTATTAAAGATAAGATAATGTTATATCTAGACAACCATTATCATAAAAATTTCATGATATCATAGAATCTGCCACGAAATATTTTGTCATAGAAGTCTATAGCAGGACTTGTGTCAAGATGCAGACTCACCATAGCATAAGTTCCGAAAGTGGATTACTTCGTTCGCGTGGGTTTTCAGGTAGCTCATCTGCTTTTGTTGTTTGCATTTTGTTTTATTTTTATTTATTTACATCGAGCAGACGAATCCAATTTGCACTTGTGCTCAACCATATAAGTATTGAATTACACCAAATACACGCTTTCAAGTAAATATTCGATCTGAGGTTGTGTATATGCACACATACATTTAGTTGGGGTACGTGTGTAAGGCCATTCTATAGAATTTTCTATATACAATTACAGAACTATTCCACTGTGCGAATGTGCCGGTTGAATTTTGTCAGAGATGCCGCGCTTATCGTACAATACCAGTATCAAACAATATTGTTTTCACAATAAAAACAAGATCACGATTTGCATATATATATACAACACATTTAATTACACAAGAAAATATCCAGATAAGAACATTTATGTATTATACTATTTAAAGAAACTACAAATTGTGCTGAAAACTGTTTATGCCCAGCTGTTCACTCTCCCGCCGCCAAACACGTTCTACGTGCCAGCTGACCGACTGTCGCCTTTTATTGGAACAGCCAACTGTTGCAGACGCTCTCTTTAAAGCTTTCACTCTTTATGTAAAGCTTCTCTCGAACGTGTGTGTTTCAAGAAAGCTTTTAAGCTTGCCTTTCGCAGGTTTTATTAGATTATTTGTAATTCTTATCGGGCTATACGTTTATTGGTCATTATCTTTAATTTGACAGGTGATAAGATATTCAAATAATATTATGATGGGAACAGATAATATTTTTATATTTATTAAAAAAATTCGAATTCGATAACATAAACAAATTTAAATTGAATGTTGGCAACTGAAATTACAAATAAAATTAACATTTAATACTTTAGTTATGTATTCAATACATTTATTTAATAAGTCCAATTAAAGTGAGCATTAACACGCATATTGAGCAATCATCGGCCCTACGCAGCTTTCAACTTTTTGGATTCCACATGGGCCTATAAATAGATATTCGAAATATTTATATAAGTCCTTGCATTTGTATTGTTGTCACAGAATTAAATACTAGCCTTCTCCGCTATCCTAAACAGATTTTCATAGCTTTTCTGACCCGTCTCCATAACCATGCTGTGGAAGATCTTCGATTCGCATTCTGTTAGCAACTCGTATGGCGAGCCAAACTCGACCATCTGACCAGCATCCATGACTATCACCTTGTCCGAGTCCATAATTGTGTTCAGCCTATGGGCTATCGTCAGCACTGTGCATTCCCTGAACTTGTTTCTGATAGTCGTCTGGATGAGCGCATCTGTCTGTGGATCCACATTGGCTGTGGCCTCATCCATTACTAGAATGCGATTCTCGCGAAGAATAGCGCGCGCCAGGCATACCAATTGCCTCTGCCCCACACTGAAGTTGGTGCCACCCTCGGAAATAATGCCTTGAAGTCCATTTGTAAATTCGCTGATGACAGGTTTTAGTTTGACCTCCTCCAGAGCATCCCACAGCTTAGCGTCGCTATACTCCTCAAATGGATCCAAATTATAGCGCATGGTACCCGTAAAGAGCACTGGCTCCTGAGGTATAATGCTAATTTTACTGCGCAGATCGTGAAGTCCCAGCTCGTTTGTGTTACGGCTATCGATGATGATGGAGCCATCATTATAGGACAGGCGGAATAGGGCGTTGATGAGTGACGACTTGCCTGCACCTGTGCGGCCCACAATGCCCACTTTCTCCATTGGTTTGATCTCGAAGTTGAGAGACTTAAGTACATACTTGGATTGAGGATCGGGTGAGTAACGAAGACTCAGATCGTCAGCCACAATTTTACCCTGCTCTGGCCATGTCGATGGGGGCTTTTTGCTTGGTTTGGATTCGAACTCGCCTTCAGGCTCAATATCATCATATTCCAATACGCGCTCCACTGCTGTCATTGTGGTGTCTAGTTCGGCGGATTGGGTCATGCCATACTGCACTATTCCTGCCAAACTCATGGCCTGGGTAATAGCCAACCCAACCTCACCAGGCTTGGTAGGTGGGTTGATGAAGTAGTTAAGTACAATTATGATTGTATATAAGGCACAAAAGAAATCCACATAGTAACCAAAAGCACGACTCGTGGACAGAAAAGTGTAGTAGCCAGAGCTGTGTAGATCTTGAAGATTGTCGAACTCGGCAATTAGTGCCTTCTGGGCGCCGAGTGCTCTGATTGTGGTAAGTCCATTAAGTGAGGTGCTCAGATGAGAATAGATGGGAGACCTGGCAACTGCCTCCAAACGTTTAACATCTCTCGACGTCTTAAGATAGAATTCTCTGAGGTAATAGAAGATGACACCTAATACAAAAGTTAGTATTATATAATAAGGATTGGTTATACAGATGACAACAATGACGCCTGCCAATGTTAGAAAGATCTGCAGCACATCCAGCATAATTGTGGGCAGAACTTCATCTAGTTGTCCCAAATCCTTGGAGAAACGATTCAGTATACGACCCGATGGGTTCGTATTAAAGAAGTACATAGCTGCCCTGGAAACGCCCCTGAACATGGAATTGTGCAATTGTATGGAGCTTCGCCTTGCCATTGTATAGAAGAGAATTGGACACATTACGCTGAGTACAATTGCAGTTACATTGAGTGCAGTGAAGTAGTACATATCGATAGGATCGTAATTGACGTCTGAGTTATTTTTTGTCTTGTCAACCCTAATAAGAAGATCGTTATTATAAATCAAACTATTAACAAGTCATTTACCAGTAGGAGAGGAATACATCCGTTGCAGAGACGACAACTTGTGTGCCAATACATAGAACAATCATAAATAATATCAAGACCCAACCACTGCCCGATGAAAAATATTCCTTATAGAGACCTAAACTGACTTTCCCTTCAACGCGAGTCTCTTGCGGAACCAGGGCTGTGTCCTGTATTACGGAGTCTGCCAGAGAACTCAGAGATGCGAAACTGTCAGTGCGTGAGGCTTGGCGGCTGGTTTTTGAGTGCAAACTAACATGGTCGCCTGCATCGGCCTTCTGTTCGCCCACTGCCTTTTCATCGGCCTTATTTATATCGGTTAATAGTTGTGCAAAGTCCAGGCCACTGTGCTGCATCGTTGCATATGTGCCCATTGCACTGATCTTGCCCTTGTCCATGATAACAATGAGATCGGCGTGCTCCAGAAACTGCAGTTGATGTGTAACCAATATAACCAACTCGTTTTTAAGATACCCTCTCATGCACTGGTCAAAAAGATGACGACCCACATGTGTATCCACAGCACTGAGTGGATCGTCAAGTAGGTAAATGTCCGCCCTTCGATAGACAGCCCGGGCCAGGCTAATGCGTGCTTTTTGTCCTCCCGAGAGCGAAGCTCCTCGCTCGCCAACGATCGTCTTATCACCTTGAGGAAGTAGCTCAAAATCTCGCTCTAGGGCACACTTCTTGACCACCGTCCGATAACGATGCTTGTCCAGGGTTAATCCGAAGAGGATGTTTTCGCGGACAGTGCCAGTGAAGAGCCAGGGTTCCTGTGCGGCATAGGAGAATCTGCCGCTGACTTTAACAGTGCCTTTTTCAGCAGGAAGCTCGCCAAGAATCGATTGGATCAAACTCGACTTGCTTGCGCCAACGGGTCCTATAACTGCAACCAGTTGTCGGCGACCCAATTTTAGATTGATATTGGTTAGAGTATTTTCTGTGGCTTTGGTATCCCACTTGGCATGGAATTGGTTGAACTCTACGAGCGTCTCTTCATCAATATCTTTTGTTTTTGTATTTCCATTGTCATTGCTTATCATTGCACCATTTTCTTTATCGACTTCTTCTTTAGCAAAATCATATTCTGTTAGTGCATTCGATTTGTCCTGAACTTGAGTCTCCTCTCTATTCATAAACGTCTCCAAGCGCTTGATTGACACCTTGGCTTCCGCTAGTTGTGTGATGCTTTGTGGGAAAAAGTTAGTGACTGCTCGCTGCAGAAAGTTGTAGTAGGCTGTGATAAAGAAAGCGTCGCTAGCATTCAACACGCTTTCTAGCAGCACGAAGCCCACCAGACTGACAAAGGTAAGAGTGCGGGATAGGCACATGCCAAAGGCAATAAGGACTCCTCTTATATAATTGACTTTCTTGATGCAGTTCATCTCCTTGCGACGCATTAGTTCGACTAGTTTGCCCAAAGGCTTTTCCCAGGCGTACATCTTGATTACTTGAATGCCGGAGATAAATTCGTTCATCATTCGTACTCTTTCGTCCGTACGCAATGCTGTCATCAGACGCAGCACTGATGTTTTCTTTGCCAAATAGGCTTGAAAGGGTAGGAAAAGCAACATTATAGCAACACCAAAAAAAGATGCTATCCCGATCTGTAATTATTTTAAAAATAAGTTGATACGTTATAACGCTCATTTAACGACTTACCTTTTGATACATCAAATATGTAACTGCAAAGAGTTCGATTGGAGCTAGCCATAGAAAGTGTCCGGAAAAGAGAAATAAATCAAAGCGACCGACATCGTTAGACAATAGGTTAACAACCTGACCTATCGATGTATCCCCCAGGGCTGTATGGCTCAGGCGCAATGCTTTTCTATACATCAGACTACACAGCGCCACACGAATTTTCATGCTTAAATGGAGAACACCTAATAAAAATGGATGCCCACTAACAACGGATAGCAGTGAGGCACCTATGAGGCCTGCTGCATAAAGTTGTGCTTTTACGGGATCTGTATCCTGGCCAGAAAAGTACTGCATAATACCATATAGGCACATTGGCTGGGTCATTCTATAAAGAGTTCTACATAAATAAATGTCGCATAGTGTCTTGAGATGAACTTACTTCGTTGCAAAGTCTCGCAGTCCCAGCAGTAGTCCAGTTATAAACACATGCCAACCAAACACTCGAATCATAACGCGGCCCAAACGTGGTTGCTTATTCTGAGCTGTTCTTTGACTGACTTCCTCATCCCAAGCAGCGCTTAAGCGATCACCGAGTGTGTCTACAGGGAGGGGAGAAAAGGATGTTTTAAATAACTGTTATATTTTCCAACGAATCGATAGTTTTGCAGATATCGATAGCTACTATTTGAGTTTAAAATATTTGAATTTTTTTACCATACATTACACACTATCAACGATTTGTTTAAAGAAACTTATACTGCATGCAAGTCATGGTATTGCAATTATTATCTTTTAAAAAATATCTTATTTAAACATACTCACCAGATTTGTGCTCTTTTAGTGGCTGGTACAGATCAGGCTGTTCCAAAGTCTTCTTGCGGCCCTTTAACATTACGGGAAACACAAAGCTTTAAGATATACACAGAAGATAAGAATAAAATCATTTAAGGTCAGTCAAATAAAAACTGTTATAATAAAAAGATAATTTTAATGTATTATATGATTTACAATTTATTTCACTTTGCCTAGTCTATACGGAAAACCATATGTGCTATATCTGTACATAAGCCTTAGTTGAGTGTGAGCACTCTGGTTAGTGGAGTGAGCAACAGTTGGAATTTTACATTGCAATTGTTTTCCGTAAGCGTTCAATTCAACATTTTCTAAGACCTTCTATATATTTTAGCACTATGAAAGATAAGATAATGGAATAACATGAAACCCAAGCTCAATATGTTAGTTTTGTTAATCATTAATTTATATTCAATTGTGTTATAATGTAACAGCCTGTTTTTTTGCTGTTGAAACTGAACTGTTGATATTCCAACTCACCAAAAAAATAGTTCCGAAAACGGATTGCTCCGTTCGCGTGGATTTACAGGCAGTTCATCAGCTTTCATTGATTGCATTTTTAGTTTTCTTTTTTTTTATTATTTTTGGACTTAACTAAATATACACACTATATACATAAAAAAGTTCCTGCAAAATTTCACTTAACAACTACGAATATTTTCCACTGTGCAGTGCGATTAACGATTGTGTCAGTGATGCTGCTACGTAGACCGTATGTTAGAAAACATGAATAACATAAATAAACAAAATAAACTCATTCTAACAGTACATATGTATGTAATCAATTAATTTTATGACGCAACATTTGCATAAGAATAGCAATATATTTTATTGCGTTAAACACTTCACTTCACAGTTTATTAAGTTAACCGAATAACAATATTGATATAACTGTTCATTCCGACCGCCGAACACGTTCTGAGCAACAGCTGGTCCACATGCCGTCATTTATAGAAGGAGATCCACTGCTAAGAAACTCGGTGGACATTCACTGTTAAAAGACTCTTTAGGTTATGCAAGAGCATTTCATTACATCCAATGTTAGCTAACAGCTCTGTTGTGACGTCCCATTTTCGGCTTGTACTGTTATCCGATTTGAAGTTTGGCGGGCAATGAAACAGAGCTCTGACGGGAACTCCAATTATAGTTAAGAATTTTTAAATAGGAAGCTCTAATAGTCTCCAGTCCATATTTCTTATATACTGAAAATTAAGTACATGAATACTAAGCTCCAAAGGAATAAAAGTTGTTGGATTTTAAACAAAGATGAATGCGCGCGCAAAAATTACGAAAATATAACGTCACAATGTCAAGATTTAGTAGAGCCAACAATCACGATTGACTGGGGCTTTTAACAGTAGCCAAATATTGCTCAGTCGGGGTACTGTGTTTGATTATGAGCTCTTAGATTTATGGCAGCAAACGGCGGAAATATTCAGAGGAGTAGTTTACTACACTGTATAAATAAGGTGTAAGTATAAATTGATTGTTTATTCATAGATTTGTTAAGATATGCAGTAATATTTGAAACGATCTTTAAAATCTTGTAATTATTAGTTGCTTGTTTGTGAACTCCAGTCCAGTCAAAAACAAATACCATCCGAATATGCGTGCTAAAATGTTTCCCAGGTAATGGGATTTGTTGTGAGCTCATCTTTGAAATAGTTCCACATCCCAGGCAGTGGACATGCGCTAAATATATTTCACCTGATATGTGCCCTTGGAGTAACCTATGCCATCTTCTTCTTCTTCTTGTTCCAGTGTATTTTTATGGCCATCCAACAGAAATAGAGATTACTTAATATTATTTTTTATATTACATTAGAAAAGTATAATAAACTTCATCTTGTGAGAAAACACTGTGCTTCTGAAGCGTCAAATTACGTGTCGTCAAGTGCTGGAGATAGTCATAGCCGGCTGATAAGTTATCATAAAGCTGAAACTTTTGTATATGCTTCAATTATCAATAACTGAGCATAACGAAATAAGACCTACATCGACCTTGACTCACAATTTTTTGTTTGCTTTTATTTACATATTTGTATATTGATAAAGAATTAACGTTGTCCATTTCATTGATGAACCAATTAAGACTCACCAGAACATAAGCTCCAACAGTGGAATTGTTCTGCTCTCATAGGTTCTTCAGCAGATCATCTGCTTTTATTTGCGGTATTTAGTAAAGATTTAAGCTTACAAAAAATTATATATGTATAAAACAATAAATATTTATAATAACACTTATTTTTTAATTATCTATTATTTTATTTATTTCGTTGAAGCATTAAAGAAATTAATATAGTATTTATTTTAATTTCACCATATTACGAAATATTTAATAGGACCCCAGTTAGTTTGATCAACCAACTCAGGGCAACGGCCACAGAATGTGATTTCACTCTCTTACTCTCTGAAACCTTTCGCTTAAAAATAAAAACTTACTCTTATATCTTATCACTTTCGGTTGTCCTATCATGTACAACGTTTTGTCAGTCATTTAACACTGGCGGATATCACGATTGAGTGATAGTACGTTATGCAAAGCGAACAGCTGATTTGACAGCGTGACGTTATTATTTCAGAAAATGGTGTGCGCGCGTTTGAATTTGTATGAAAATTAAGCCACTTTTTGCTAATTTTTATACTCCAAGCCGTTTTCTAAGCAGTTATTGATCATGCAATTCCTTGACCACTTTTACTTTTGCATATAATGGATTTAACCTTACTATTTAAGGCTTGAATTTGTATAACTAAAGAATTACTACTAAGTATTATGCATTTCCCATCAATCCGCATTATTATATGTACTAATTTCATTCTTTATATTACAAATCCGATGGCCATAGATGATACGCAACATTGTTAGCTTCTGCCTAGGTTTTTAGAGCTGATTCAGGCATATTATATGTTTCCTTAGGTTTCAATACTCATAATCACACAAGTTTTCGACTTGACAATTAATACACAAATTTTATTTCATTCCACTGGATGTTTCTGACATGACAGCAGGTGTGAGCAGCACCTTTATTGATGCAGCTTCAGCGTGTACTATATTTGAATGTGTAGGTAAATTGGCCTAAATAAACAATACTGATGGCGAAAATCCGGTTAACTATGTCCATCAATAATTCCTGCTGACTTATTGGCCATTTTGGCCATATCATTGCTGCATTCGAGAGGCTTCCCAGTTTATTCCATTGCATATTTAATTTCTTTATTGTATGGTAATAAAATTAATGATTGATTGATTTAAGTTATTGAAATTTTAAGCTATTGAAATTTCCTGATATATACTTAATTTTGGTTATTTTCGACCCTTTAGCCGTTCTGTGCTGAAGAGCCTGCCAAGGTTCAGCAGGGACAACATAGGAAAATCTGATAATGTGACGTCACAATAGAGCTGTTAGTTAACATTAAAAGTAACGGGACTGCTCTTTGCGCAACCTCCTGTGTCTTCTAACTGTGGTAAATATATATTAGCACTGACCAAAGTCAGTGATATTAGTCTGAAAAGAACCAGTAAAGCTTTTCAGATTTCACCTGCACTGCTTTGTTTACCATTTAAATTATTAGTAATTTTTCGATTTTAACATAAAGACTCCATATTTTATTTATTTTAGTTTTAATATATCATTATTAAAGTTCGTAGAAATAATACTTTAAGTAACATATACAAAATTACACAATTATAAGTGGTATACTTTCTATGAGGAATTTGCTTAAAGTTAATCAATGAGAATATTTAAGTGAATATTCATTGTTTCTAGGCAGTTTTCTGCTTTTGTGATTCCAAATGAGCCTGTAATTTCGTAAAATTAATCATAACGAACCTTTAAAGTGACAGAACTGAGTCCTTACCTTCTCCGCAACCTTCAGTAGCCTATCAAAGTTGCTCTGCCCGGTCTCCATAGCCATATTGTGAAAGATCTTCGTCTCACATTCCGTCAGGAGTTCATAGGGTGAACCAAACTCAACCATCTGACCAGCATCCATGACTATCACCTTGTCGGAGTCCATAATCGTGTTTAGCCTATGGGCTATCGTCAGCACTGTGCACTCTTTAAACTTGTTTCTTATTGTCGTCTGGATGAGAGCATCTGTTTGTGGATCCACATTGGCTGTGGCCTCATCCATCACTAGAATACGATTCTCGCGAAGGATAGCACGAGCAAGGCATACTAATTGCCTTTGACCCACACTGAAGTTGGTGCCACCCTCCGAAATCTTGCTCTGAAGACCACTTGGCAGCTCGCTAATGACAGGTTTTAACTTGACTTCCTCCAATGCTTCCCATAATTTGGCGTCACTATACTCCTCAAATGGATCCAAATTGTAACGCATGCTGCCCGAGAAGAGCACTGGCTCTTGAGGTATAATGGAGATTTTGCTGCGCAAATCGTGAAGTCCTAGCTCGTTAGTGTTGCGACCATCGATGATGATGGAGCCATCATTATAGGATAGGCGGAAAAGGGCGTTGATGAGTGAGGACTTGCCTGCTCCTGTGCGACCCACAATGCCCACTTTCTCCATTGGTTTGATCTCAAAGTTGAGAGACTTAAGTACATACTTGGATTGAGGATCGGGGAAGTAACGAAGACTCAGATCGTCAGCTACAATTTTACCTTGCTCTGGCCATTTCGGTGGGGGCTTTTTGCTTGGCTGGGATTCATATTCGCCTTCCGGTTCGATCTCATCATATTCCACGACACGTTCCACAGCCGTCATGGTGTTCTCCAGCTCAGCTGATTGACGCATGCCCCACTGTACCATGCCAGCCATACCCATAGCTTGAGTAATGGCTAATCCCACTTCTCCAGAGCTTTCAGGTGGATTTATGAAGTAGTTGAGTATGATTATCACTATGTACAAGGTGCAGAAGCAGTCCAGGTAGTAGCCAAAGGCTCGATTGGTGGACAGGAAAGTGTAATAGCCAGAGCTGTGCAGATCCTGAAGATTATCGAACTCTGCAATAAGCGCTTTCTGCGCTCCCATAGCTCTGATCGTAGGGAGTCCATTAAGTGACGAGCTGATGTGGGAATAGATAGGAGACCTGGCCACTGCCTCCAATCGTTTCACATCTCTCGATGTTTTCAAGTAGAACTCTCGAATATAGTAGAAGATGATTGCCAGACCAAAAGTGAGAATGAGATAATACGGATTGGTTATACAGATAACAACAATAATGCCAATCAGAGTGAGAAAGATCTGCACTACATCCAACATTACTGTAGGCAGCAGCTCGTCTATCTGCCCGAGGTCCTTTGAAAACCGATTCAATATTCGACCCGAAGGATTCGTATTGAAGAAGTACATGGCTGCTCTGGTAATGCCACGGAACATGGCATTATGGAGCTTTGTGGAGCTGCGCATGGCTAGCTTATAGAATAGCATAGTCCGCACCAGAGTGAATACAATGACAGCTATATTAAGAGCGGTAAAGTAGTATATATCTATGGGATCTGAGTCTTTCTCTGCAGCATCTTGGTTCTTGTCGACCCTAGAAATAAAAGAAAAGTCAATACGTTTGCGTTTGATAGAAAACTTATTATGTCTTACCAATAGGCGAGAAAGACATCTGCTGAGGATCCCACAATTTGTGTACCCAAGCAGAGGAACACCATAAAACATATCATTAGGTATCCACTTCCTGCTGTAAAGTATTCCTTATATAGAGCTAGACTGATTTTGCCCTGGACCCGTGTCTCTTGTGGTGCCATGGCTGAGTCCTGGGCAATAGACTCGGAAAAAGAGCTCAAGGATGTGAAACTAACATTGCGCGAAGGTTGCTTCGAAATGTCCAATTTACTGCCACGCCTGCTACGTGAAGCTAAGCTGAGACGATCCCAAATATCACCAGGCTCGCTATCCAAATCACTCTCCCCATCTTTTGTCTTGTTGGGATCGGTCAAGAGTTGTGCGAAGTCCAGGCCACTACGCTGCATCGTCGCATATGTTCCCATTGCACTGATCTTGCCCTTGTCCATGATAACAATGAGATCAGCTTGTTCCAAAAACTGAAGCTGATGTGTTACCAATATAACCAACTCGCTTCGCAGATACCCCCTCATGCACTGGTCAAACAGATGACGACCCACATGTGTATCCACAGCACTGAGTGGATCGTCAAGTAGGTAAATGTCCGCCCTACGATAAACAGCCCTGGCCAGGCTGATGCGTGCTTTCTGTCCACCCGATAGCGAAGCTCCCCGCTCGCCAACGATCGTCTTATCTCCTTGAGGAAGTAGTTCAAAATCCCGCTCGAGGGCACACTTTTTGACCACCGTCCGATAACGATGCTTGTCCAAGGTCAGTCCGAAGAGAATGTTTTCTCGTACAGTTCCAGTAAAGAGCCAAGGCTCCTGAGCGGCATAGGAGAATCTGCCATTGACTTTTAGGCTTCCTTTATCAGCGGGCAGTTCACCAAGAATGGATTGTATAAGACTGGACTTACCGCCGCCCACGGGTCCAATCACAGCTACCAGCTGTCGGCGATCCAATTTTAGATTAATATTATCTAATGTGTTCTCTGTTGATTTGCTATTCCACTTGGCAGAGAATTGGGAAAATTCAACAAGGGATTCCGGATTGCCATTAAGCTTAGGTACATCGCCACTGCCGTTTTTTATTAGAGATCCATTCTCCTTATCATTAGTAGCAGTAGCGGACGGAGCATCAATTGATTTGTCTTGAACTTGTGTCTCCTCCCGATGCATAAATGTCTGCAGACGGTTGATGGATACCATCAGTTCTGCATACTGACCGATACCCTGTGGAAAGAACATGGTGACCGTACGGCGGAGAATGTTGTAGTAGGCGGTTATATAGAAGGCCTTTTCAGCATTTAGTACGTATCCCTGCAGCACATATCCCACCAGACTGGCAAAGACAAATACACGGGAGAGAAACATGGCAAAGGATATAAGTATACCACGTATGTAGTTCACTTGTTTGATGCAGATCATTTCCTTGCGTCGTGTTAGTTCAATAAGTTTTCCAAATGGTTTCTCCCAGGCGTACATCTTGATCACCTGAATGCCCGAAATAATCTCGTTCATCATTCGTACACGTTCATCAGTACGCAGAGCCGTTCGCAGACGGAGCACCGATGTCTTCTTGCCTAGAAAGGCTTGCAAGGGAAGAATAAGTAACATAACCGCAACGCCAAAGAACGCTGATATTCCTATCTGAAAATTAAATTGCCATTATACAAGTAATCACTAGCCCTATCTTCTGTAAACGTACTCACCTGTTCGAACATTAAATAAGTGACCACAATGAGCTCTAGAGGCGCCACCCAAAGATAATGAACATTGATCAGCACAGTATCAAAGCGTCCCACATCATTGGACAGGAGATTCACAACCTGACCGATGGTAGTATCACCCAGAGCGGTACGGCTTAGCCGTAGAGCCTTGCGATAGATCAAGCTGCAGAGGGCAATGCGCATCTTCATGCCTAGATGGAGAACACCCAGCATATATGGATGGGCACAAAAGACAGTGAACACAGAGCCTGCCATTAGACCAGCTGCATAAAGCTCAGCCTTCATTAGATCGCCATCTTTGGTCGCGAAGTAGGACATCATGCCAAACAAGCATATGGGTTGAGTTACCCTAAAATTGTTACGATCAGACACGGATGATGCGGGCAATAATTCAAGAAGCTACGAACTTGGTTAGAAACTCCTGGGCAACCAGTAAAAGGCCCGTCACAAATAAATGCCAGCCAAATACGCGGGCTACCACACGCCCCAAGCGTGGGGGTAGATTCAGAGCTGATCTATTAGCTACTTCTTGATCCCAGGCGGAGCAAAGGCGGTCGCCAAGCGTGTCTAAAGAAAGTATTTTCAGTTGTTATTATGAAAAATATACTAAGTCATCTTGGATGTATCACTCACCTGACTTGTGTGTCTTGAGTGGTCTATAGAGATCAGTTTGCTCTAGTGTCTTTTGCCGTCCTTTAAACAGAACTGGCATGGCAAAGCTTAATGGAACAACAAAGATATAAATTAAACAATACAGATAACAAGTGACGGCAATGGCAAGTAAAGACAATTAAGATTGGTCTAGGAGAGTTTACTCGACTACCAGATGCTCTCTAGATTGGCATAAGATCTATCTTCGATATAAATAAGTCAGAAAAAATTGGGCTGACTAGAGTCCAGTAATAAAATGTCAGCTTATAAATTTACATACAAATGCTGTTGATAAGTCGTAGAAATTTGTAAATTAACTTAGTAAATATTTACGGTATTTGATATATCTTTTTTATTTTACAATCATATTTTATAGATAAACGAAACAATCATGACATTTTTCGCAGTCCACCCATTTTATTTGGTTTGGGGTATTAGCATAGGGCTCTATTAGCACCTTGAAAGATAACATTAACTTTTAGAGAATTCATATCTCTATGCTTTCAGCAGGCCATAAAACAAAGTTATAACGACATAATGTCAGCAACGACAAATCAGAATACATATGTACATCTATGTAGGGCTGTACATATGTACATATTTATGGCACGTTGACCAAACCCGATCGGGATTTATTAGCCTATGGATACGTTTAGCTGACGATCACTATTAAAGTTGCCTTAAGTGACAGCCAATTGAATAACTTGAAATAATTCATGCAAATATCAATGGGCTTGAAAAATGTATTGCTCGTATATATCATTCCATATATATTTTTTTTTACCGCTCCCTCAGTAAGCGGGACTCAGCTCGAACGCGCTAACTATGCAAATTAAACGATCCATTGAATACAATAATAACAAACTCGAGACACTTGTCACTATCAGCTCGAAACGCTGATTCGAGTCTGACTTACCAGAACATTAGCTCCGACAAGCAATTGGCACGCTCGACGGGATTCTCCTCCAGCTCATCGGCTTTTAATGATTGCATTTTGCTCTCTCTTGTGTTTGAATTGAATTGCTGTCAAGCTACTTTTTTCATACGTTTTTATTGTTTTATATAGCTATAATTATATTATTTAATATTTAAATATTTTTCCGGATTTGGCGACTTTTTTTTGTGGACTTGATTAGCACCCAACAGCAGGCATAGCGGACACGCGCTTGTCGTTAGTATAATTTATTATTATTTTTATTTATTTTCTGAATAGCTTTTGACTTATATGATACATAGGAGCATAGCTAATCAAAATTTTCCATTCGAACCATATTTGAACTTTCGAATGGATTTTACGAAAACGTTCCACAGCACATGTTTTTTCTTTTTTGTGTTTCGGATAAGAGATACTCGATATTAAATAGCTTAATTGTGTTGCACTATGTGTATGTCTGTTATGCGAGCCTTCACGTTATCACTAGCTCGATAACATAATTTCATCACTATTGTGTACATGCGCGAGTATATATATTGATAATGAATTTTTATTTTTGCGTTAGTTTGTATGACTTGACGAAAGTTCGGCGCAGTATGTAGATTTTTACCCGCAGCTCGCGTTAACCCAACGGACGTTATTCACACTCCGAGCGCCAAACTCGTTCTAACTCACAGCTCATTTTTCTTGCGCTGAAAGAAACATCAACTATTTACTCTTTCCGCTCCATCAAGCGTACGCGCAATGAGCTTGAAGCGCGCTCACTCAGCTGTGCTGAGATTTCAAGCAGTGCGCTCTTCATTGCGCTATCTGTATTTCTCCCTCTCTTTTTCAGCCAATTACGAATATCGGTTTGTCGCTGAACTCTGAGGCCGGCCGGCATGTTTTCTGAATTGATTGCATGTACATTGTACATGCATGTAATCGGTCAGCTACCTTTGATAAAATGATCAATGCAAATACTTTAAAGAACAAAGTGCAAGTGACATCTGCTATATTAACATTTTGAAAATCAGCCATAATATTTACATACTACATACAAATATAATCGTATTTAAATATAATCGACGACTTTATACATATGTATATGTATGTATGTATGTACATAAATGTAGATAAATACATTTATATTTCAACAGTCATAAAACCCCAATTGAATCACCCGAAAGCTATTTGTTGATCGTGCAGTTCAAAGTTGGTCGCAACTTGCAATTGCACTGCTTTGTATAATGAGTTGGTTTGAGACTTCGCTAAACGAAATTGAAGTTGAATAGTTGAATATGGTCACTCTGGCTTTTAAATCTATATGAAGTATAGGAAAAAGCGATAAAGTATATACACATACATATATATACATATAACAAAATATCACAAACCATTAGAGTGAAAAATATTCGATAGATAAAAAGTTTGTTTTGATTGGTTGTGCTCATTCAGAATTTCATTATGTTCGTGCATATATATGTTTATCTTTAAATAGCTCTAGATACGAAACAAGTGACAGCTGCAACGCATTAAGGTGGAAGACGTTAATTGAATTAACGAGATAAGAAAGCAAATATGAATATAATTTGGTCTACAAGATATATAAGGTCTTTGTGGAATTGCATTCGATTGGCTTTTATGGATTTGAATGCTCGATTAGATTATTCATACAATTTACTACAGGCGGGTGCATACACAAAGGAAAGTATTATAAGAATAATAGCCAAAGTTTTATTATTGTTGACCCACAATGGCTATTATGTATAAATTTGATATATGTATGTATTTCTACATGCAAGCCTCTGTAGTATCAGAAGATTCCACTTGAGCTTGCAGTTCCCACAGCATATGGAACACGAATCTTACGGACGGCACGTTTGAATCAATTTAACTGCAAGCAATTGATCATGTCAAGTTAGCAGAGGTTGTTCACACATACGTAAATACATAAATATATATATACATATTTGTCAATCTTATATATATCTAAGATTCAATAAAATAATCTAATTGCTAAAATTACTAACAAGTTTATCATATATGTAGGTTTGTATATAACAGTCAAAGTTTGGAAATTATTGAATATTTGCACACAGAATTATAATTATTACCCAATATAAGCCACATATTTTACCTCGTTTTATGCAATCTTTATCTGCATAAAACACAAATTTACACCTTTATTTGTCATTTTATTGATGTATCCATATCGATAACGTTTGATTCGTGCTGCCATATATAAACCCCTGGCGCAAACTCGCGCTCTTTTTTGCGCTCTCTCAGATTACTCAGGCGAAGCTTTTACTTAGTTTTTAGCAGCTGGTAACGCTGTACTCGCGTATAAAAACAGTCGGCCTGAGCGAGCTTTCAGCAGTGGTGGTCTGATTTCGTGTATCTCAACGAAGTGAACGCATTTTCAAAGAAAACGAATTAAAATGGCATCTTTCATTGGCAAGAAGTACAAACTGGACAAGTCCGAGAACTTCGATGAGTACATGAAGGAGTTGGGTGAGTAGCTAGGATTTTATTTACTGTTAACATAGTAGCGAATAGTATTACGTATACATGTGATGGCACGTGGAGTGCGCCATTAGGCGGCCGGTCGATTAAGAAAGCGAGAGAGTGTAAAAAAGAAGCCAAAGACGCAAAAAAAAAAAAAAAAACACCGCTAGCCGGCCGGCTTTTTTTTCCGCAGATGTGCAAGAGAAAGATGATAAAGTGTCAGGGCCAATAGAAACAAAAAACGTGGTTTCAAACAACTTGGTTTTTTTTTTTTGGAGTTGCTAAAGAGAACTTTATGAATCAGGTGCAAAAGTCATTAAAATGCAACCTTATCGGGGACGAGCTAATGGGGCAATAAACTGAAAAACTACTTAAAATAAAGTCCGCACTTTAGTCAAAGAAAGTTTTTGATTCCCGTGCAAACAGCTTTTATGGTTAATTACTATATTTTACAACACTTTGGAGTGTTATATGGCTATTTTCAATTTATAATGCTCTATAATTAGGAGGAAAGGAGTAAATGGAAAAGTTTAAGCTTAACAGTTAATTATTTTCTGCCAAAGATGGTTTAACTTCAAGATAAAATATAAAGAGCTTACAATAGCATTATTTTACAGATTTAAGCTTTATACTTTTCTACAGCAGTTAAGATAAATACAGTTAAGAAATATTTTGTTCTTTTAGTTTATTTTTTAGTGCATGTATTAGTGAGCCGTCCCAAGGTTAGGTGTGAAAACAATAGTCTGCCTAGTCATCCATTAAATTATTTAAACAATAGTCGAACTTTGTTCTGTTTAGTCTAGTCCGGGGTTCAAGTTGTTGGAGGATTTGGAAATTTGATTCGTTACGGAATATGTATGTGTTTCCGTTATTTTGTTATTACTTGCGGTCTATTTCGTGGTTTGGGGTGTAAAATCAAATCACAAACAAGATCTCATTTTTCAACATCAAACGTCGACACTTAAGAGGTTTGGATTACCAGATTTTGAATGAAAATAACTATCAACGTCAAATAAGTGGCTGTTGGGACACGTCAAGTAATACTTTTGTTTTTATCTGATTGATCGATGCACCCTGAACGTATAAAGCATAATCGATAAACCTTTTAGCAACATAGTATATAACGTTCATATAATAATGATAGTATAGTTTTGAGATTACAATTTCTGTACTTTTGTTGTTGCACCTTGCACCTTATCAATAACCGGGTGGGCTCTATAGCAACAAAAAGTCATTAGCTATTTATTTTATTTATATTTCTATTTCTGCGAACTTTTTTCTAATCTACTCTAGCTCAAGCAAATGATGGACACCAAAAAATTTCAAAAAGTTTCCCTGGGAACCTATCGAGCCATAAAACACTCGAGAGCAAAAGGTTGTCCACTTAAAAGAGTACATAATTGAACATAATTGATTTGTCTCTGCAAATTGATGGTCAACAGGGGGCACAGCTCTCTTTAGAGGAACTACAATTTATATATAAATATATATATCAATATGATGTGTGTATATGTATATACTACATACGTGCATTGCGATAAGGTCCGCTTGCATCTCGCTTTGCTTGTACAGTTCTGCTATATGTGTATGTATATTTATTTAGGCTGACCAATTGATAAGTACCGGAGGCTGTGCGTCTGACCCCCCAGCACGGTCGACATTGTTAACCTTGAGTATGACTCTCGATCTGCTGTTGGTTGAGCTCTGTCTGGGTTACTTGCTGGCAACTTCACAATTCAGCTTTATTATTTCAATTAAATACAATATGATTTGCATTGTGTGTGGGTCTCAAACTTTGACCGAATAATTCAATTAGTAACTGTCCAAATCTTATATATATTTATATCATATAAATAAAAATATATAGATATATAAAGATTTCTTTTTGCCCTACTGTGAGTTGCATTCCGGCAACTTTGCACTTTGTCAGTGCTTGGCCTAGTTTCAAAGTTTCTTATAAATATTAGAAATATCATTGAGTTAATTATATATTTATTGAATTTATGTTACATTTATTGATTGAATATATAAATAATAAAAATATATTGATTGATTTAATTTTTAATATTTTTCAGGCGTTGGCATGGTTTTGCGCAAAATGGGCAACACCGTCAGCCCCACCGTGGAGGTGACCGTGGACGGCGATACCTACACACTGACCACCACATCGACATTCAAGACCTCCGCCATTAGCTTCAAGCTGGGCGAGGAGTTCGATGAGGAGACTTTGGATGGCCGCAAAGTCAAGAGCGTGATCACTCTTGATGGTAACAAACTGACGCAGGAGCAGAAGGGCGACAAGCCCTCGACCATTGTGCGCGAGTTCAACGACAACGAACTGATTACCGTAAGTCCAGCCCGAGTCCAATGTTCAGTTGCCGTATCTAACTATATGTATATCTTATCTCCCGTAGACACTCACCATTGGCAACGTCAAGAGCGTGCGCATCTACAAGGCAGTCTAAGCATCCATTTCGACTGCAAACTTGACTGAACTATCAACTGTCTAAACTATATTTGCATTGTGAACTGATTCCCAGTTTAGTAATATATATATTGTTATTGATTAACAACGCAACAAAATATGAAAATATGAACTGCACTTTAATTCTAATGCTTATTTATAAACACACGCATATATTCAATATATATGCGTGTAGATGACATGTGAAATTTTCAAAATGCATTTGAATAAACATTAATTCGCTTTAAATTGAAAATTTTGCGTTGTTTATATGAAGGCCGAATAAATGTTGAATTTAAATTATCATACGGAAATCGAAATATAGGTTTTAAGCATATTCAAATGGGAGTGAAACCAGAAGAGCTTTTATTATTTTCAAATAAGAAACCAATAAGTACTTTTTAAATGCAATTACACACAAGAACAACTTTGAATTAGAATGAGCAGGAGATTCTAATAGAATCCGATCTAGATTTGTCATAAAAACCTAATTGGAAACAATTAACTAATCTAGCTTTGGGTTTGATGAGGAGGAATATAAATTTGTATAAGGAAAACCGCTTAAATATAGAATTACGTGCTCGAAATGAAAATATGTACGTGTAAGTGCAGATGCAAATTTGTTGCAGTTTAGATAGTCTCATATTCTCTATTTGGGGGTCTTAATATTGTTTGTGGGCGGCTTTGCTTGATATTATATCAAGTTGATGTGGGAATAAAGGCAATTTGATTATATGATCTGCAGTGCAAGTACATATTCTATGCATGTATATGTAGACTGCCGGAGGCTTGAGTTATTTGCTGGCATATGCAACAACATTGTGACCCACAGTACATCATAACGCTCACTCCCACGCATTTCCTTTCTGGAGCTGTCGTCACGCTAACGAAGCAGACAGATGTACCTACCCACATACATATATACCTAAGAGTATATATGAACAGTTATGGCTGTATTGGTGAGTCATGCGCAGTTGAGAGACGGATAAATCGTGATTGGTTGGCGGCTTGGTTGGCAGTCACAGTTCCAGTTTGCCGGCTTCAGCGTATATTCGAGTATTTATCCACATGGGCGGCTGATTAAACAAAAAGTAAGTTGGTAAACGAAAAAAAAGTGATAAAAACCGTATATAGTGTGCTATAAATTGATAACAATTATATCGATTTACTGGCTGGAGGCATAAACTGGTGCATGACTTAACCTAATCAGCAACACGCACACAGAACGAGAATAGAGGAGTGTATGTGAGCGCATTGTGTAATAGCTGCAAAACAGAATTGTGATATGATTGTTGCCTATTTTGCGGCTGTTCACAAACAAAAAGCACGTTTCTCTGCTTAACTAGCGCAAGGGCGTGCTTTCCAGTTGAAAAAGCTCCGGCAAGTTTTGGCGAGCCAAACGGGTTTTGCTGATTAAGAGACACAGATCGTGTTTTACTTTATTTCTTTCTGCTGCGTTGTCAAAACAGCAACACAATCCAGTATCACGCCATTGCCGTTACTTTTGCTCTTCGTCGACGCGTCGGCAATTGGCTCTCGCTTCCATGCTCAGCCGCGCGATCTGCGGCGAGCAGCAGTTGGTTAGTTTCTGCTTGTTTACAAATGTATTGCTTATTTGAATTTTTTGTAGCTTTCTCTGAGATTGGAAAATGAAATTTTTTTCAGTTGAGTCGCTGCCCTAGCCGCGAACGCGTCGCAGTCGCATTCCAATCAGCTCGATAGAAAAGAATCAGCCAAAGAGCTCCAGTGCCAAAGTGAACCAGTTATTGCATTTCTTCCAATTGTAATTAAGTGAGTTGAGCTTAGAACTATTGTGTGCTAAATTGCACACATTTCCAATCAGAAAAAAACTGATCAAATACCGGCAGCAGTTCTACAACTGAAAGCTTACTGGAATTGTTATTTTTCGCTTAAGTGTGTGCGTGTGTGTGTGGGAGAGCCCATTTCCAATAAAAAGATATCATACAACTTTGTTTATCTTTATCAGCAATGTTTGAGTTTGCTCATTTGATATCAATTGTAAATCAGATTCCAAAATTAACCTGCATAATTATTGCAAGTAATACCATAATTTATTATGCCATCGCAGAAATTATATAACAATAAAAAAAAGTCGAGTGCAAAGAGCAAAACAGAAAGAGAATTACTATAGAGTACTTCATGAGTTTCTTGTTTCGTTTTGTTTCAAAGTACTATCATACGATCATAAATAGTCGCAATCAGTTGCAGATGTTTCCATGGCAATCGAAAATTCTCTCTATTGAATTATACAACATAGATTTTGTTTTGTTTTTGAACTTTGCTTTCAAGGTGAAAATCGACGCGATAAAATCATGAATTGTCACGAAACTAGCAAACGTTATAGATTAGCTGTAGACATAACCTAGACATACTACCTAAAGAGTTGCAATATGGATTTTAATACGATGTTCTCTATTCTTGAATGGGGTATATGAGGCGAGTTAAATTTTCAGTGATTTTCTAAAATTAAAAGTGCAATAATTGAATAATATAATAATATTCATATAAGAACCACATTCTTATAAGAATCAGTAGTAACAAATATATATTATTTTTGAGTTGTTTTCTTGTTGTCTATAGTCTGATATAATTAAGTATATTATGATGCAGCTATCTTTGAGATATTTTGTTTTTGTTATTTTCTATTTTAAGATAGATTTTTTCCATCCACCCTCGCACACCTTAACACAGAACTTGTCTTCTTTGACAACAAACTCCCATTCAAATTGGAATTTTCTAAATTTAGTAGATTTTCGATATTTTATACTATGTACTCCACTAAATTGTTGTATGTTTTTTTTTTTTTTTTTTTGTTTTGTTTGTATTATTAGTTTATAGTTAGAGATGGATCGGTCCCGCGTACCCTTGTTGTTAAGTCCCTACCAGAACCGACCCTGGATGGTCAATGATGGCGCTGCTGCTGCGGCGGCAGGTGGCTCGAAGGGCCTGAAGGGCATTGTTGCCGGTGGTATTACCGGCGGCATAGAGATCTGCATTACATATCCCACCGAATACGTGAAGACGCAGCTGCAGCTGGACGAGAAGGGGGCCAATAAGCGATACAACGGTATTGTTGACTGTGTGAAGAAGACGGTGAATGAACGCGGTTTCTTCGGACTTTATCGTGGCCTCAGCGTTCTAATCTATGGTAGCATACCCAAGTCGGCGGCCAGGTGAGCTTGATGGAATAAATATCCTGTTCGATCACCTATCTAATTGTTCGCCCTGACAGATTTGGCGCCTTCGAATACCTGCGCTCTAAATCTGTCAACTCTCAGGGCCAACTGAGCAATTCTGGCAAATTGCTCTGTGGTCTAGGCGCAGGAGTCTGTGAGGCCATCGTTGCGGTCACCCCCATGGAAACAATCAAGGTGAAGTTCATCAATGATCAGCGCAGTGCGAATCCCAGGTTCAAAGGCTTCGCCCATGGCGTCGGCGAGATAATCAAAGCGGAGGGTATCAGCGGCATTTATAAGGGTCTTTCAGCAACGATCTTGAAGCAGGGCTCCAACCAGGCCATTCGCTTCTTCGTTATGGAGTCCCTGAAGGACCTGTACAAGGTAATTATAAATGGACTAACTTATAGGCATTACCTAAACTCACCTATGTTGAAGCCAACCCAAGCTGAGCAAATTTCTACTTAAATTTACAATCTTCTTCTTCCAGGGCGATGATCCAAATAAGTCAGTACCCAAATTGTTGGTAGGCGCGTTTGGTGCCGTAGCTGGTGCTGCCTCCGTATTTGGTAATACGCCTTTGGATGTGGTGAAGACCCGTATGCAGGGCCTCGAGGCTTCCAAGTATAAAAATACGGCGGATTGTGCCTTGCAAATATTACGAAACGAAGGTCCAGCGGCATTTTACAAGGGTACAGTGCCCCGTCTGGGACGTGTATGTCTGGATGTAGGCATCACCTTCATGATCTACGATTCATTTATGGAGGTGTTCAACAAAATTTGGAAGGACTAAATTTAAAGTTAATATGTAGTTATTGGCGTGCATCTTACGTCGTCATCGTTCGGACCTATTCAACGAATGTGAACCATTTTAATGTAGAGTCATATGTAAATTGCGTGTAAGAGTTTCAGACCAGAGCATTTGACAACGAATTGTAAATAGGAAATAAAATTCAATGTTGTAGTAACTGTTTTTGACTCTTGCTTCGAGGAACTATGCCTATTTAATTGAATCTCTATTTCCCAGGAACTAGCTGTCTAAACAATGAATTCTAGTGACACTCGGAACTAGAGCGTGATAAATGCTAGACGGGAAAGCTGAAGATTAGATAAACCAAAGAGTCAAGCCCACTAAAATTCCACTGATAAGCATTGAAGATCATCATACAGTATGATGATCTACGTACAATAAAGATAATCATTGTAATGAAGACATATTAGAACATCATAAATATCGTGCGTCTTATCATGGTTACGAAAGATCTTCCTGAGCTTTATAAATGTTGATTTCAGATCATTATCATCATCATGAAGGTTATTATCACATTGCACTATGATAATATTGTATTCATCTTCCCCAGGCTAATGGTCATAATCTTCCTTAAGAACAATATATTTCAATTAGATGACTATCATAATTATACATAGTATTAATAATATTAATAGCTTACCTAATTACATATAGTAAATTTACTACTATTAATATTTTGTTTACATTGTTTTTTAACATAATACCACTAATCTGCACCACGTCCGAACAGCAGAAACTTTGGATAGCCACTGTGCGGCTCAGTCTCAGGCTCGCCTTTATATAGGCAGCAGTCCCACTCAAACTCGTGTAACTCTCTTGAGCCTGCTTCAGGGTTAATTTTAATACTCGCTCAAAAACTAAAAAGAGTGTTTTACGATTTTCTCTCACTAGATTATATGAATGCAGAGCTTGCATTGTAAAGAGATTGCTAGAATTATCAGTGACTCAAGTCAAGGTCCCAGTATGTATATATAGGAAGGAGCCGATAAAAACTAAATAACTCTCTGTAAAATGCTTCACAGACATTTAATAAGAAATAGAATAAAAACAATAAACTCCAATAAAGACTGGATTGTCATAAAAGATTACATGCAACAATTTTATAATCAAGTGGCAATTGGTATATTTAAATACTAGGGCATAAAATATAAGCTTGCACCATTTGAAAGAGAGTTACGGCTAGTAATTAGTTGATAGTCAGCTAACGTATCACGTTGAGTGGTATGGAGGCATTCTTGCTGCTGAGTATGCGGGCCAGCGTCTCGTCCAGCGGCGAGCTAAGCTCTTGCCAAATGCATTTGCCAATCAGCGAAATTTCCTCGAGCGGCGGCCTGAAGGCCACCAAGAGATTCAGGCAAAGGCCATCGCTGCCTTCCTCGCTGTTGGTGCCATGCTCCACGCTGAGCAGACCATGCGGACGATGCTGTGGCAGCTCGGCGCCAAATATTTCGATCATAAACTTGCGCAACGTCGAATGCAGGCTGCGATTGGGATGCATCTCCACAGTCGGAAAATGATGCGCATTCTTCTCGCTGATGAGTATGTTCATCGAGTTACTGGCACGCTTGCGCGCCACGGCCAGCACTCGCATATAGTTGCGCTTGTGCGGATAGCGCGTGGGCAGCACATTTGCATGCCACAGCGGCTGCTTGGCCACGCCCTCAGCTGACTTTGCCAGCTTCTGGTGCTGATGATAGGCACGCCCAATTTCAATGATGTTGAGTATATCGTTGGCCCGCAACGGCACCTCCTTTACACTGCGCAGCCACAGCGCCTGTATGGACTCTGCATCCGCATCGGCTGGTGTTTTTAGACGGCCGCCGGTAATGCGACCCGTCAGCACAAAGCGAAACCAGGAGCCACCCGCCGATTCCACGGCCAGCAATGTTGTCATCTCCGCATTGAGGCCAGTCTCCTCGAAGAGTTCACGCGCAGCTGCTTCCGTAATGGACTCGCCCTTTTCCATGCGACCGGCGGGCAAATACCATTTACCTGCGTCAACGAAAATATGCTTCAAACGATGTCAATTTGCCAATTGCCAACTCACCTGCGCAACTGGGCTTGGCCTCCTCGATCATCAGCAGCTCGTCGTGCTCATTGAACATGACACAGGCCACTATATAGTTAATCGTCTGCCCGACTTTCGGCACAAAGTCACTCGTTGCCGATGGCTGCACGCCCTGTGCCTCGGCCGTGGCATTTTGTTCTTTTAATGAGAAGTCGCATAATTCTGGTGTTATATCACCCAGATCTTTGGCATTCAATATGCTGCGCACTTTCTCTTCAATCGAAGACATTTTGCTTGCTAATATATGTATATATCTCTTCTGTATATGGTTAGATGTGACCTATTGTGAAAGTGTGCTTCAAATGATTGTTTTGTTTGGTGACAAATTGAGTTGAACTTACGTTTAGCACAAAATTCCGTGGCGAAATGACTCAATGGAACGAAACATGCTTAGCTTATGCATATAGCAAAAAATATTATGCAAATTACAAATTCTTTAAGCGCGGCTCTCCAGTTGTCTGAAACGCACTCAAGAGCGGGCAAGATGTGACTGGACAATGAAGACGGCAATCAGCAAGCTTGCTTTTTTTTCTTCTATTTTATTTTGTTCTTGTTATGGCTGGCACACAGGTGCTTAGTAGTCTGCTAACGACGCAAACGCAAAGTCAAACGCGACAACGAGCAACGCGTATTTTGGCCTGTATTTTTCTATTGATATCGAAATAGATGTCAACAACAACAACAACAAAAAGCCGCAAGACAGGTTTTACTCTATGGAGAGAAAGTGCATTGGAATGCCTGTGTTACTGGTGCTGCGGCTGTAGTTTGAGCTAATTCTTCTGCGGCTGGTGTTGCACATCAGTTAGAACAAGTAGCTGTAACTCAGCCGCTGATGGCAGCTAATTATTTGCACAAAACACAATTGTATTGGTTTGAATAAAAAATTCGTGTATTTGCCTTCAATCTTTATTTGTTTACAAATGCTGGCGAGTGTGACCGTCATACGAACAGCTAAAAAATACCATGCAAATATACCGAATTTTAGTATTAAATGAGAACAGCTGTGTTAAGGCGCTCAGCTGCAGGGTGCCTCAAGTAAATTGAATCATTTATTTTTGTAATTATTCACAAATATTTTTAAATTGGCGCGTATTCATTCAATGCTGCACCTATATGCCATACATGCCATACAAACAAACTCCCACCCGACCACGAAATCTACGGCAATAACAATCATTCAATTTCTATTGAAAATTAGCTAGCTAAACAGCAAAAGGGCGGCACAGTTGATAGATTAATGCAGTTTAAGTAGATAAATGTACATAACGAACTGTCTTTATTAGCATTACGTACTTATTGTGTAGGCGAACGTCCCGGAAAGTGCGCCACTGATTGCTGGCAATAAAATTTGAATGCGGAAATTTCATTGTTTACCCAAATCGATCATCATTAAAAGCGTTTGCGTTTCGCAAGTGCGAATTGCTCGATTCCATGGCGTATACTTAACATGGGCGTTGCGTTGAGCGCCGCTGCGTTGTGGGTGGCGTCCCAAAAAGAGCATAGGGCGACCCATTCTAGGCAATTCACTTTCTGTTGTATTTTATTTTTGGTATAAATGCTCGATACAATATTAGCAGTTGCCATTGTGTATGTGCGACTGTGTGTATGTATGTGTGCAAGTGTGTGTGTGTGTGAGGTTACTTCAGTCAGAGTGTTTATGTGTGTGTGCATGTTTATTTATGTATGTGTATGCGAGGTATAAGACTTTGTCATTACATTGTTAATTTGTTTTAGTTGTTTTTTAATTTCCTTAGAGACTCGCAAAACTCATAGATGCGAGTGTGTGTGTGAGTGTGTGTGTGTGCGTGTACGTGTGTGGTAATGTACTCAGCGTGGGTGGTAATAAGAGCTAAAGTAAAATGCTGATAAAGTGGTGAATGCTGTGTGTGGCTGTGTGCACTTGGAATGCGTTGCGAATGTTCGGCGCGTTGTGATGACAAGCAGAAGCGAACACAAAACGTTCATTTCCCACAAGCGCCATTATTCGTTAAAACCCGTAAATTTTGCTCGAAACGAACACATACACACAGAGAGAGACGCATGCACACACACACTAACACATGCATGGTCACACATCTGGCAATAATAACAACAAAAGCAAGAACAACATGAGGCTGGCAAGAAGCTGCCAGCTAAACACGAATATAATGTTTAAAATGTTTATTATGTGTGTGCAAGTGACGCGCGCGCTGCCAATGAGACCAGAGCGGGCCAAGGCAGACAAACGCACGCATATGTTTGCCCATATAACTGTATTACACATGCCAGCGCACACATCTGTATGTTGTATGCTTTCGGGTGTGTGTGTGTGTGTGAGTGTGCGCTTGAATGTGTTGATTTTGGTTTTTGCCGGCAGCGACATTGACGCCGGATGTGAAACAAGTAGCCCAAATAAACCGCAATAAGCTTTTGTCACGATTAACAAGGCTTACGCAAAAATGCGTGCCAGAGTAAGACGGCACAAGTGCGAGCGAGACCGAGTGCGTGTGTGGCTGAGCATAATTACATACACATCGTTAGTCGAATATGTGGTTGTGTGTGTGCGTGTGCCTTTGCCATATTTTAGATTAATGATGGCGTCGAGTCGTATTAGGCAAATGAAGAAATCGACTACGACAGGCTTCTGGTTGCTGGGTGTCTATATTTGCTTCAATGTGTGTGTCTGAGCGTGTATCTGTGCATGTGTGCGTTACTTTTGGTCTGCGGTTTCTCGCAGTATATCCGCTAACAAATTTGCCACAACAATAAGTGCATATCATTATGCTGATTTAAGTGGCAGCACGGCACGTAGCAACCACCACACACACACACACACACACTCACACACAGACATATCTATAGCAAGTTATTACGCGCACACCTGACCCACACACACACACACATACACACACATACGCAATCGCACACACTTACCGTATATATTACACTGGGCTAGCTATGAGTATGCATGCAAGTGGGTACATAAATCTTTGTTTAAAGACACATGCACAATGTAAGTTAAATTGGCAATAACGTGCTTTTCTTTTATACGCCAGCTACAGATACGAACCCAGCCGTACACACACATACACACACACATGCATACGTAAGGGCATAACGGTAACGGAACCTTGTTTGCAAGGAAGTAACAACCTGTTTTCACCCCATGTAGTGGGTTTCGCTTTTATGTGCGCCTTGCCGCGCCACGACTTGCCTTCTCGCTTTTCCCCCCCGCAGCACGATGGCACGCCCTGATCCGCATCGCCTTGACTGGCGAGAGGACGGCGCTTTCCTTCTCCCCTTTTTTTCTCCCATTTTTATTTTCTTTTATTTGGTGGAGCCTGTTTTGGGGTACGTTTACGGGGCGTTGCTGTTACTCCTGTTATGCTTTAATTATGCCCTTGTCAAAAGGTGGGTACGGCGTTCGTTTGCCCTCAACTTCGCTGCCTTTGTTATGTTCATATATATACATACATTTATATTCTATACATATATACTTATGTAGATATGTTTCTATTCATGCCGACGTCCAGTCAAGTTTGTCCACACAAAACTCGAGTACAAGTTTGTTACAATAAAATGAAAGCGAGAGAAAAAACTGGAGAAGTAGAGAAACCCATTTGAAAATACATACATCAATTTTTAAGTACTAATTGGAACTGTGAGTTACACAACATTTTTGCTAAATTTATGAGTCAGTTGGCCAACAATTTTCTATAGAAAACTCAGTCTCATTTCTAAAGTATAAAGCGAGTTTTATATGACGGTCGACTGCCAAACAAATAAAGTTTACAAAAGGTTATTTAAGATGTTGAAGAAGAGTTAAACGAACTTTCTTTCATTGTGTTTCTTTGTATAGCTTAATAGCATTTTATCATGCTAAACTTGGTCCAGACATGAAACATGTTTCCAGTGCTCTCTCATTATTATTTAACTCATAATCATTTATCTTGAATTTATAGTTTAGTAAAAAAGATTTAAACTAATAGTTTCATATTAATTTTCAGGCTATTTTTTAAAATACCTAATTCACAAATTATAAATTTTTATTTTTATTTTTTTCTCATTATTATTTAACTCATAATCATTTATCTTGAATTTATAGTTTAGTAAAAAAGATTTAAACTAATAGTTTCATATTAATTTTCAGGCTATTTTTTAAAATACCTAATTCGCAAATTATAAATTTTTATTGTTATTTTTTTTAAATTAAATTATTCATTTTGAGGACCTTTTATTTAAATTTGTTAGTTCCTTTTGTTAAATATTTGATTACGGTAAATTAAGTTTTAATTGAAGCCACTGAATAAACCAAAAGTGTCTATTTTTCTTTGTTGCCCTCATCTGCTAGACAAGGGTCCAGAATTGGCTAATCAAACGGCCTGATTTACACATTGTTGCATTGACCAAATTCGAGCTAAATGTTGGTCAAAGAGAGCCAAAAAATCTCTTTTGTGGCCACTGATATAAATAGATTTGAAGCACTTTTCGCCCGACTGCGGTTTGTTTCTGGTTTGTTTCCTGGCCTTCTGATTGCGTTCTGTGGAACGCCTTTCGTGCCCATATCGTTGTTCAAGATTTGTTTGCATTTCATTCTGCGAAGTCATTCAGCGTGACCGACAAGCAGATGCCAGAGCGTAAACGCATTCCGATATGCGATTATGCTCGGAATTCCGTTACCGAAGCTCTGCAGCTGTTGACTGTGGAGGCGCATGTGTAATTACACATACATAACGGTATCTTAAGAGAAATACATTTAAGTACGCGGCATACGGTGGCAACTTCCTTGAGCGGACTCAGAGCTTTCTGAGTTCAGAAGGAGAATTCAAGGCATTAAAAGCCAAGAAGTCAGAAATTTTGAATTTTATATTAATTTGTAAGTGTGGCAATTCCTTCACTTTTTCATTAGGCCTTGGAAAATATTTAATAAAGCAAAGCTTCAGAAATGAAAATGTGGTTCGTTCGTAAAGGTGGAAATGCAGGTTGACAAACCGAGCTTTATGAAAGCAAATTGGTGAATGAAACTTTCGTTTGTTAAGGCGTATTTGCATACTTGAAATACACTTAAGACGTTTCTTACTCTTTTTAGTCCATTTTGAAAGCGTTTGCGGATTCCAGAAATTCAAGAAATTACTTTCAATTTTTACAAAGAAACGACAATTCTTGGAAATTGTTTCCAAGTATCTGTTTGCTAAGGCAAGAAATTGAATTCACGTGCTGCTGTCCGCTTGTCAGAGCTTTCACTGTACTCGCTGGCGATGGCATGTTGATACGCACCGGCTGGCCTTTGACTGGGCAGAACGCAATCTTATCGCACAAAGCGTGCGCTTATCTCATTAAACGTCAGGAGACGCCATTGAATCATTTTACAAATGGCTGACTACATGTCGCATATGAATATGAGGGAAGGTTGGGCAGAAGGGGAGGCGGGGAAACGTCTAGGCGGGCACTTGAGTGAAACCTGCACTCACACACACGCACACCCGTACATACACATACACGCACAGCGCAATTGCTGACAAATGAGATAATTTACACGCTGAAATGAAGCCCATAAAGGCTCATTTAAAATTCAGCGGCGTCTGGGGCATAATTTTTTCCTGTTTTTCCACTGCTTCCTCTACATCTTTTCTATGTAGTACTATACATAAATATGTATGTAAAACTGTAGATATATATATTTTGTTCCTTTTTTGTGTTGTTTCGCTCTTGCTTGCATTCAGCTCTAGCATTTTACTTTGCTTTTTGTGCTTAATGGTTTTGTGCCATGACATACGTGGCTGGATATTAAAACGTAGCCCCGGTCCCCGAGAGATGTGGATGAAGGGAGGCCGGTCTGACGTGGGGTGGTGATGGGGCAGCCAGTCCGACCATAACCAGTGCCATTCCCACCGCTCTGGCCGTGGCAAATGGCTTGGGGCACGACAGAAAATCTTTATTAGCATACGGCATAAAAATTTATTAAAGATGAACGCGGCTAAATGAAAAGCGCGCCAAGGATTTTCGAGTGGGCCTTTTTACATTTTTAGTTGGCCCTCTCAGTTAGCCTCTGCCACGTACTCGTCCTAACTGTCTGAAGGGAGGGTGCGTGCTTCTCTTTTATTATAAAGCGATTTGAAGTTTTTGATTAGGCCGTACAGTAAAAACAACTTGGGGCGTAGTTGTGAGCTATTTAGTTTTTGTGTATTGTATTTTGTTTTTATTTCCGATTTCCTTTTTTTTCCAGGTTTTTTCCAGTTTTTTGTTACTGTCATTTTGTTTGTGGGGTAGTTTTTATGTGGCTCAACTTAATTTTATACAAATGACCTTAGGTCATATCACCATTTATATCCGTCAATCCCTTTTTGGTATAAGTTTTATATTTGCTTCGTTTTCGTATTTTTTTCCTGTTTTTATTTTTCCACTTTCTTGTTTTCTGTCTTGTGTCTCTGTGTCGCTCTGCCGGCTTTTAAGGGCATTTTTATGTTCGCTTGAAGCGCCAACTAACGGCAAGCCGGTCCTAAAAGCCTTTAGCCAAATATCTTCAAGAGACAGACAGTCCTAAATGTTGTATATACTGTGTACACTTAAGTGTATGTTATATATATACATATGTATGTGTACATCTATATATGTCTCTCTGTCTGGCTATATACTTATGTAAATAAACAAAACGCAGCATTTGTTTGTGCTTCAGAGCTGAGTTTGGTTAAGCGACACCGGAATGGCAATATAACAAGTGAAAATGTTAAATATATACTCTGTGTATGGAAAGCAAAGGGCATTGCATTGATACATTTATAGAGACGGATCATAAATACATACAAAACGGAAACTATCAATATATACGCTCAACTATGCGTATACTTAATTTTTAATATTTTTAATACATATTTTAGATATTTTTTGGCTGCAAATTTTTCCGAAACGTGGATAAATATACATATATAATAAATATATATATTAAGGCATAAGTATTCATATTATTCAGAGGCTATGAAATTTCTTAAGCAACAAAAAAATCTAGAAATAATATTAAATCCCTATATATTTCCAGCTTTGTATTAAGACAGTTACTTATAAAATTGTATGTCCTAATTATATAAAAATCGATAAACTATTAGTAATATGCCGCGCTAATATACCCTCTTGGCTCATTTGAATTCACGCAGAGTACAAAAAGCAAATCCGTAGCCACTTGCGAAAATGAATGGAAAATTTCAGGATGAGATTGTGGTGGGCTAGAGAGAGGGCGCACACACATATAAATATAGATGAGGATGGAGAGATAGAGAGCCACGAGGAAGAGCCAAGGCTGCAAGCTGAAGGGCGTAGATTGAGGCGGCTGCCAAAGGAGTGGGCAGGGGCCCAAGTTTGGCGTAAGTCGCCAGCATTTCCTGGTTATTCAGCACCAAAGAGCCCAACAGTCCGACAATTGAGTTATATTTGATGCATATCAGATGCTCAATGCTCAAGTCTAAAACGAGACACAGACAAAAAGTCCGTTCGCTCCAAACGTCGTATGTGTATGTGTATGTGGTCTCTGTAAATGCTCCCGTGGGTTAAATAGATGGAGGCAGGGAATTCAATTCAGTGTTGGGCAGTTAAGCTCAAGTGGAAAAAGGATGCGAGTGCTACAAAGTCGAATGGAAATATATGTATGTAAATATTTATACGACACATACACACACGCACACCCACACACACCCACACTTATGTCGCAATATACATATATATGTGTCATTAATTATTATATATGTATTCTTGTTGCGTATGCAGATTTCTTTGTTTGGCCATAACATAAATCATTATAAAGCGGAAAAGCAATGCTAAAGTTTAACTGACCATGTGACATTTAAGTAGTTTGTGAGCCCACTTCCAGGGCCGAAAACAAATCAAATAATCGTTAAGGGATGTTGCTCTAAGATTTTATATAAATCACACACCCAATGGCATACACAGAAATGCAATTATCATCGCAAGTTGCGGTTTGAGCTCCACAATTAAAATAAGAAAAACAAATCATTTATTTATTATTAATCGTGTTAATTGGAACATTTAAAAGGAAGAATTCCCTTGCAGTCATGGAAGCCCACAAGTCACATACTCGATATTCGCAATTTATACATCTAATTATAGAACATGTCAAGGCTTTCTATCAGGTCATCTGATTAAAAATACACCTGATAGAGCTGCCAGTAAAGGGTAAAGATGTGACACAAAACAGGACACAAAAGTTTTCTCGAGCTATATTAAAGATGTCAGAGCTGGAGTACATTTGCACATTTACTATGTATGACTGTGTGAGCGTTATCCTCCGACTTATATTGTTGCGGAGCGCAAGAGAGACCGTGACCAGAGGGTACATAACAGCGAGAGAGACAGATAGAGACGGACTGTGAGTGAGCGAGTGGAATGGAAGTGTAAATACATTGCGTGCATTACCTAGCAGGTGGCACGTATGTAATGTCGTCTCTAGTAAATAATAAAATATAAAATTTCAATTGAGAAGCAAAATGTGGGTCCATAAATCGCAATGATATCTGGGCTGACAGCGTGAAAGCATCGCATTTAACCTCATTTTAACTTTGTAGTACTTTGTTTTTAATGCTCTTGATGGCCAATACAGAAAGATAATTGGAATGATTGAATGCTGCATTCACTCATGCTTAAGTACTCACGGCAATAAAATTAAGAGTGGGTTTTAATATTCTGCGTTTAGTGCGCCCCTTCACTTTAATCGGAAATTTACATTGAGCCGTCGTTATTTGCGGATAGACAGCGCTGATCCTATTAGGGGTCTACTCGGAAATATTTTCCCAAATGAATTACTGCCATTAGATGGCTCGCTTCTCTATGCAAATCGAATTGGATAGTCCTAGAAAATCAGACATGAAAATCGATATGAATCGCAAGAGCTTGAGCAAATGTCTGAGAGCATTTCAGCAACCTTGAGCAACATCCAGACCAGCTGAAGGTGAGTTTAATGGCAACTGAATCAATGCGATGCGATGCGATGTTATGCGATGCGACTCGTACACGTACACACACACACACACACACACACACACACACACACATATTAAGACAAGTGAATGGGTGACATTTCAAGACAACTATAAAAGGAATTGTTGATTTGTATGTCAAAGGTCAAAGGAATACAGGTTAGCTATTCCCTTTGATATGGTTTCGACGTTATTTAAAGTCTATAAACACCTTTGATAAGTGCTTATGCACTAAGCTAAAATGTAACTTATATTCTATATTCTATATTCTATATGCTATATTCTATATTCTATATTCTATATTCTATATTCTATATTCTATATTCTATATTCTATATTCTATATTCTATATTCTATATTCTATATTCTATATCTATTCTATATTCTATATTCTATATTCTATATTCTATATTCTATATTCTATATTCTATATTCTATATTCTATATTCTATATTCTATATTCTATATTCTATATTCTATATTCTATATTCTATATTCTATATTCTATATTCTATATTCTATATTCTATATTCTATAGTCTATATTCTATATTCTATATTCTATAGTCTATATTCTATATTCTATATTCTATATTCTATATTCTATATTCTATATTCTATATTCTATATTCTATATTCTATATTCTATATTCTATATTCTATATTCTATATTCTATATTCTATATTCTATATTCTATATTCTATATTCTATATTCTATATTCTATATTCTATATTCTATATTCTATATTCTATATTCTATATTCTATATTCTATATTCTATATCTATATTCTATATTCTATATTCTATATTCTATATTCTATATTCTATTCTATATTCTATATTCTATATTCTATATTCTATATTCTATATTCTATATTCTATATTCTATATTCTATATTCTCTGTTACACTCTCCCTTTTCAACGTATCCTTCCTATGTATACTTTTACTTTGTTAGTGTGTGTGTGTGTGTAATGTACAGCCATCAATAAGCATAGACGTTACGACTATGGCCACGGCTGATGCCCCAATCGGGCTGCACATCTAAATCCACCTCAAATTGAATAATGAATGCAAAGTGACTGAGTGGCCGCCATTGGTGCTACCGCCCATTGCTATCGCTGCTCAATGAAATGCATTAAATCAGGGTATCGTTGAAAGCAACTTCTGGTCGCGAGAGTCTAGCTGCAGCCCCAGCCCCACGTCAAGTGGAATACAAGCAACAACAGCAGCAATGACTGCAGCGCGGTGCATTTGGACAGGTGCCCCAAAAAGCTGGGTACGAAATTTTAATTCACGAACTGTGAGCGACGCAACGTTTCGTGTTGCTGCCCCACCCATCCATTCGCACTCCTTTGACCAACCCTCGCTGTGCTGTAAACATCAATTACGCCGCCCCCAAAACTATTCACGCGATTAGCCGCGTTTTCTAGTTATTGGGTAATAGCCATTGCCACTTGCCGCTTTTTGGTAGCTTGGCCAATTGGTGGTGTGGGGCTTGAGGGAAGGGTCCTTCTAGACATATAGGCGCAAGCGAATTTCAGAGTTACGCTGAATTGAATTAACGGGTCCGGCTGTGCCGTGGCTAGTTGTAAATTTACAACGGTGCATCTGATAAACGTGGCTGTGCCGACATGCGGGCCCATAAAAAGGCTGAGCCAGTGAGTCAGCAGCCGTCGGGGCCTAAGAGTTATTTCAAATGTTGAAAACTGAGCGAAAAACACAGCGAAATGTAAAACAGACAACGTAAGCGACTCTCTTTACGCGTGTGTGTGTGTGTATGTTTGTGCACTTGGTGTGCGTGTGTAAATTTGCTGTGCTCTGCTGTGCTGTGCTGTGCTTCTGGCCTGGTCTTAAAAGCGAAAAGCCATTTGTATTCATTTGAAATTAATTTAGCATTCATGCAAGGCACAAGACGCGCCAGCCGCAAGAGACGCAACTCAGCAGCAGCACCAGCAGCGGTAGAGGGGCGGGGTGGACAAAAGGGGGGCTGGGGTGCAGCGAGAGCGAAGGGCCCTAGTATCTGGAGCAGTGGCTTGCTCAATATATGGCGCCTAAAGCTGAGCGGCAGAGCTAAGCAATGGATAAATACGTGTACGTGGCATACATTTGCGAGCAATACAAAAGACGAGCCAAACAATTTGCTCCTAGAGCCGTCGTCCTTTGCGCCTTTGCTTATCGATAAGCAGTTGACGGCTCCACACTCCGCCCCCACCCGCGGGCACTTGGCTGTGCACTGCGGAAACTAGCTAGGCTGGCTGCCGCCACGCTCGAGCCTCGGGCCTCGAGACGTGCGCCTGCTCCACTAATTTTAACAAATTAATTGGCAACAATAAATTTACTTGCAAAAAGGTGCGCAGATAGCATCGCCCATAGGTTCTGCAGCAATTGGAATGTGATAGGGAGCCGTGGGTGGGGGGAGCAGCTATAGATTGCTTCACTAATTTGATTCGCTCAATGACAGACACTTAAGCACCGTTATACACCTAATATATTTCAGACACCCACCAGAGCTAAAAGGCATGCGGCGCACGCTCTTTCTATGTAAAGCAAGATTAAGTTTTCTGGGAGAAAAGTGGTAGAATCCCTGTCTGCATTTTAATTTCTTAATTAAATGATTTTACTACAATAAATCTCAAAAATTAGGCGAATAGATATGTATATGTTCCATGTACAAATCTAATATCTAAAATTGATCAACTATGTTCTTCTGCTCCAGGCAATTAAGACAGTCGCTTTTATTATCTTACTATCTTGGGAATTTCAATGAAGAGTTTCATTTGAAATTTTTTCGAATTGTAGTTCTTAATGATTTTATTCATTGCCTATTTCATATAAGGATTTATAACATATATATTTGCATTTATAGATTGAAACAACATTTTTTTGAGAGCATAGCTAATTAAGTTATCTTAGAAGTAAAATATATTTGTCACCCTACGATACGTACATATGAAGAGTCATACATACTTTGACAAATAATCCATATGCACATACATTAAGTTTCATACAATGCTTCGTATATAAAGTTTAACAAACTTATGAAGGCGTCAAGGCTTCTAGGAAAACTTTTGAAAACTTAGATTTTGGCAACTATCACGCAAATACCAAGAAAATGAACATAATCAACCAAACTTGTTGGTGGAAAACCTCGTGGATTAGATGTCTTGATTTCTTGTATTATATCTGAAAAAAGAAGAAAAGAATATGAAAAGAAAACAATACAACAACACACAGATGGCTTGAGGTGTAGCTTAGCATAAGACGCTATAGAAAGCTTGGCATGTAGTCAGATTAAACTAAATTCCTTATGGACTGGCCAGGGCTTGTCAAGCAAGCAAAGCTGTGTAAGTTGCAAACATTTATTTTCTTTTATTCTTTACGAACTGTTGACCACATCTAAAGCACCTATCTGCGACATCAAAGTTGATAATGTGTGTAGAAAACATTTTTATTTACGCAGTGGCCACAACAATCAAAAATGCCAAAAATAGTTGCTTTTGTAAACAGCAGTTTTTGTCCTATCTCTCTCTCTCTCCCTTTCCCACTCCCTCTATATATATACATATACTTTTATTTAAATTGATATATGTATATTTATATATATTTGCTTATTAGTCCTATATATAGCCATCTATATATTTATATTAATATATTCTATTCAGCTTAGGAAATTCGCAATGAAACTGCGAGCTTGAAACGCTTGAGTGCCCTCATTGTCCGCTAGGTGTCGCACTTTGGCATTTATGCATTGTTCTGCCCAAAAGCAAAAATTTACATTCAGCCGCCGCGTACCGAGCGTTTTTCTAGTCAAGCACTCTCGACCGAAAATTTGGGCACTTTATTTATTAGGCTGTAAGCCCCGGCCGTTGAAATGCCCCGCCGACTTGCCCTGCCCTTCAGGCCGGCGAGGGCCGACCCCAGCTTGGCTCAGACGCAAAGCCAAGCGCTCATCGCGTCCCTCAGCTGTCCGGCCATGTTGTGCGGGTATGTTTTGGACGGCTCGTTGCGGGTGTAGGAGGCTACGAGGATACGCTTTCGACAGTAACATTTGCAGGCAATAACACGCAACATTTGACACGGTAGGCCGAGGAGACCGCAGCAGCAGAAGCGCCACCTGTGCATTGCAGGTGCTTGCTAGGGGCAGAGGAGGGGCAGGTGTCGGAATGGCCTCACAAATCTTTCATGACTGCGACGCGTGTACATAAACTCAAATTGGCCTATAACTGTCTGTTCAATTGTTTTTGTCGCATGCGACGAGGACATGGGTCGGGGGACGCGTCGGCGGGCCTTGCATACCTACATATTGCGGTAAAAATCACATTTCTGTGGGCTAGCGTAAATCATTCATGTGCGTTGCAAAGCCCCCAAATGTCGACTATATTAATATGCCAAAACGAAGACATGTATACGGCGAATATTCATTTGTACGTGACTATTGAGCACGTTGCGCTCGGGTCCGCATTCCGAGTACCAGCCCAGCCGACGCCATGCGATGCGATGCGATCCGATGCGATGTGATGCGACGTCGCGACGGGACGAATTGAGTCGAGTTGAGGCAGGTTGTGCTAATAACCCAGTTAACCTTAGAATCGTGGCCACACACTCTCTATTTCAATGCTCTCTCCGTCTATCTATCTCTCTTTCTCTCTCCCCCTATCCCTTGCTCGCTTTACCACCTGCAACAAAGTCAACCCCTTTGCCGGAGCTTTAAAGTTGGGCGAAATGTGTTTTTTTTGTCCACTTTGGTGCTTATTAAAAATGTAAAGAAAAACGCAAATTAAAGTTTCATCCTCTCACTCTCTCTCTCTGTCTCTCTCACAATCTCTCGTTTGTGCGCGACGCGACTGCGCTGTTCGCTCTCGGCGTCAGCGGCGCTCGTGAACGATGCTTCGGCTCGCATTCGGCTGTTTGTTGCTCTCGGCCAAGGTAGACAACGACACGCGCTGGCTGCTTGCCTGTCTGATGAATCAGTTCCAATACGTGAATCCTGCCGCTAGGATGCACGCTTACGCACGGTCGTTGCATTCGTAGCTTACATTGTGGCACATTTAAAATAAAACAAATAAGAAGAGAGAGGGAAAAAAAAACAGCTTAAGCATAAAGAAAAATAAAGTACAACAACGGCTATTTAATAACTGTATCCCCAGTCGAACCAACAACAACAATAAGAACACGAACGTTCATCACGTACGAGACGGATACACAAAAATGCGAAGCTCACGCGCGCGTGTGTGTGTTGTGAGTGTGTGTGTGTGTGCGAGTGAGATTGTGAGTGATTGTATCGGTGTGTGCAGTGCTTATATGGCATACCTATAGAGCTGTACCTAATATGCCCATGCATACATATACATACAAATAAAATAACACAAAGGCAACGTTGTCGTCGCTCACCTCGTCTCTCCGTCTCTGTTCCCCGCTCCCTGCCCGCCGCTCTCCACTCACCGCTCCCCGCGCGAATTCGCGTCCGTGCTGATTGTCGTTGGTCGAGTGCTAAACGGAAATATTTGGTAGTCCAGACTATTGCCAGAGAAAATACATATTTATAAAAAAGCAACCGAATAATAAAAGCAGAAAAACACAAACGCTGAGCCGGAGAAAGCAACAATGCCAGTCCAAATGAGCGGCAATTGAAGCGGGAAATGTGTGCACACGTAAACGTCGAGTTTCCAGTAATTATTCCGCATTGCGCAATCGATTGCCAAAATAAATCAACTCTACACAAAAAATAGAATTCTGAATTGGGCTGGAAAATGGCACCGGGACAAAAGCAATGCCAGGAATATCCAAAGATCAGGTGCTTAAAGGTAATTTATTTCCAGATATTTCATTAAAAAAAAAAAAAAAAAAAAAAATAAAAAAAAATAATAATAACACCTGATTCAATTTAAAACACGTTTTAATTAATGGTTGGAAATATATAGAACATACTTACTAATACGTTTTATTGAATAAAGAGGAGTTTAAATAAAATGTACTTGATAATATCGAGAAACTTTTAATCAAAAAAATATTATATTATAGTAAAAATATATATATTATAAAAAAATATATATTATAATTTAATTTATAATATAAATTGTTACTATGATATAATATTCTTTTGATTAAAAGTTATTTTTAAAATATACATATTTAAAAAACTAAACGTAAGAAGAAAATAGGACTCAAGAGCTATAATAGAGCAAATAGAAGCTCGGATGTTTTTTAAAAAATATATACATAAAAAAAAAAAATAAATAAATCAGAAATGTATAATTTGATATTTTATATAATATACAGTCTTTTATGCCTAAAGAAGATAATACAGCTCGCAATTTCTTTAGAGGATCATCAAAGCACATCTAGAGAGCTAGCAGAAAGAAAACATAAAATGGATAATACACGACTTTTAAAGAAATAATGGCTGTGAATATTTTGAAAAAATTCTACACCATATGGTGTCTAGATTGTAAAGAGCTCCCTTTTGTGTGTGACATTGACAGATATGCGGTTTTCAAATGCCGTTCAGAATTGTAGCTTAGCGGCTGTCCGGACCTGACGTTTGTTTGTTTGATTTCCATGGAAAACTGACGATTCAGGCCTCGGGCGATAATTCTTTATAATAGCAGCGCAAAATGCTCATGCAAAAAAGGGACAGCGGTCAGAGGCGCAAACACATAAATACAAATACACCCACACACACCCACAGATACACTGAGGCTCGTAAATATATATATTTTAAGCGGGGCTCTGACCAAAACAAATAGCGGGCCACACGAACCCCTTGACCCGAGTCACGCAGCTAATTGGACTGACAACAAATATATATATATGTGTGTGTGTGTCTGCATACATACAAACGTATATTCACATATATATTCAGTTTTGAGTAATGGCCCCGGATTATGAATATTTTCCCGTGGTAAATATATTTTCATGGAACTTTAGTACTTCTGCGTTCTCCACTTGCACCGTCGCAGCTGGAGAAAAAAAATTATTTGGCTGTTCGCTTAGCTCACAATGGTTGAGCGAAAGAGCTATAAGGCCATAATATTCCATCATAAATTGTACACGTAATTTATAACAAATACACTGAATATTACGAGTACTTGCCCGCTGGAGAAATGAGTATTAAAGCGTATAAATAAGCACTAACTTGGTGATAAAGCTGGCTCGTTTATCTAAGAGCCGTACGCTGAACCATGCAACTCCCCGAAATAGTAATTACAATAAATTATTCTATTAAGCACTGGCTGCGGCCCAGCTCCAGCTGGAGCTCGAGTAGCCCTCGTTTATTCAATTGCCCTGGAATTGGGGAACATTCACAAATTCATTTCTAATTCAATCTGGCTTTCGAAATGTGTGTGAAGGATATTCAAGTTACAAATTCGAAATTCGATAAAGGGGATTTAGCATCGGCAACGTGTACTCTGTTATTAGCATTTACTGTTCACAAGCTATCTAATTTGAGATTAAAAGCATTTCAAATAGCCCATTATTAATTTGCTCAATCTGGTTTACCATAGAATTTTACGTTTAAATTTAATGTGGGTTTCTGGGAATTTCATAATATAAAATGTTTTTTTTTTTTTTTTTATTAAAATGTATTTTCTTCCCGATTCTATTCCGAGAATCTTCCATGTCTATTATAAAATATTTATTAATTTAAAAGTAAGGAGAGATATCTAAAATAGAAAACATTTGCATAATTTTTCAAATAAGTCGAAATTGAAACCAAAATCCAGAAAAGGTTCGTTTATTTTTGTTTTATATTTTTATGTAGTCTACTTTTCAGAGCTGTCCCAAGTTTATAGCTCAGCCATTTTTATAGCTCTTGACGCTGCGTATTGCAAATTGTGTGCCTTTAGCTAATCAAATGAAATGCCTTAAAAAGCACTCAAATATCATTTGAGCCCTCATTTTAAAGATAATCAAGCATATTGCTAATTTTGCGTGGTCTATTCCATGATCCACTGGTGCGATGTCATGCAAATGTAATCCATTTATTGTTTTCGAATCAAATGAATTGTGTTAATAATAGTATATGGGCGTTTATAGACATGAGAGCTTAGAATTATTGATGACATTTCGGGAGACTGATATAAAGTGCATTAAATTAAGTAAATGTGTGGCTGACCAACTGAACCATTTTCGCGCCAGAAACCCCCATAAATATAATCTCTAATCCCTACATATTCATTGATGCCATAAATATAATACATGTGATATTCAGTGAGTTAAGTATTACATACTTAGAGTCCTTAGTACATATTGTAATGGCAAGTCAACAATTTATTTTGTATTCTTCTTCCAGACTCGTACAGCTTAGGTCTCGTTGTTAAAGCCACATTAAAGGTCAGAGCAGACAGCAACACTAATAAAGCAAAGGAAAATCAGCTGCCAGAGTTCATCGATCAACGTGAATTATGTCGCAGGACATGAAATTCAGTTGGGGCCCCACCCTCCGAGTGCTTTGGCTTTCACAACTGTGGCTGCTGCTGCTGCTGTTTGGTAAGTTTCAGGATCAAGATGCCAGTGACATGGCATTTAAATCGACACGAAGTAGCATGAGCTCATAATACTGCTGTTTATTTGTTATACACATACATATACATATACATATACATATATATACTTATATATATCCATATATACTCTGTGCACACAGCGCAAAGTGTCGATTGGCTAGTGAAGTCAGTTTGTTCAGCTGCATGTATTTGTTTTTGTATTTGTCGAACTTTAGATCAGATAAAGTGTTAAATATGGCGGGGCACGCCCCTTTGCGGTTCACAAGTGATTCACAACCTTTGCAGGGCTAGGGTCACGAAACATGTTTTGTTGGCTTACTAATTTCCTCGTTTGAATGCAAAGCTAATAACCTTTCGCCCGCACGCACTCGCGCGCTCACGCAAATCGCATAAATCTATATTAGCTGCAGTTTGAAAGACACCGTCACAGGTTGAGAGGCACAGGATAATAAAAGAATTTGCCAAATGCTTTATGGGCTTTGCTTAACAAGGCTGTTAAGTGATTTTCGGCTTAGCTTGACAATTTTGCTGTGGCCCATTAGAAATTTCATTTTGGCAGCGAACTGAATAGCAAATAGCAAATGGCTTTGGGTATGGAAAAAAGCGTAGCATACTTTCCGGCACCTCGACAGTTTGCTTTGTGCACAGAGTATGGCGCCGTCGTTTTCTTTTTAACGACAGCCTTCTTAATTATTTTTCTTGTTATTTTTATTACCACACAGAGAGCGGCCTGGTCATCAGCGAAGTGCCTCCACATTACTGGGAAACCCCCTACTCCCAGCCGTATTTTGATAACTCCTCACGACGCGAGGTCACGGCGACCGTGGGGCAGGCGGCGCTGCTGCATTGCCGCGTGCGGAATCTGGGCGACCGGGCGGTAAGTTGAACGATGTTTGGGGTCAAGCCAGGGGCACGCAATTAAAATGCGCCCAGAGTCAAAGCCAAACATTATATATGTATGCATGGCGCACAGACTGTGGGACAGGGACCGCGCCTACAGAGGGACAGGGACAGGGCAGACAAACGACCTGCGGCGAGCGCCTGGCAGATTTGTAGATTACTTTTAAAAGATTACGCCATAAAGTTGGTGGTCTAACCACCGCAGCCCCCAGTCCCCACCCAGCCCACAGCCAACAGCCCTAACTCTGTTGACTGACTATACCCGTCTCGCTCATTTGAAGTAACCAGTACTCTTTCTTTCTCTTTCTGCCTAACACGCACTCTTTTTCTTTGTGCCTTTCTCTGTCGCTCTGTTTTGCTGCCTCGCTTGTTGGTTTGTTCTTCCGTTGTTTCTTGCTCTGGTTCGCGCATTTGTAACACGGCTTCGCTTCCGCTCTCAGCGATTTGTTAGCAAATGCAACAACAGGCGCTTCCTCCAGCTAACCTCATCCAGCCACGCCTCCTGCTGCTACCACATTGGTTGCTACCTCAAAAGCGCTGTGGCTGTGCAATTATGCGGTGTAATAAATTTTGTGCTGTCCGTGTTTTGTCCCGACCCGCTCACCTCCGCTCCGTTGGCCCGTTGCCCCGCTGCCCTTTGACCCCAACGACAGCGCTGTCAGCGAGTGCGTTCTGTGTGTGTGGGCCAACTTTGCGCCCAGACAGTTGAATTGAGTAATTAACGCTTCGAACTGCAAGACAAACCGAGTCTGACAGACAATCAGCCAGTCATTCAGCCATTCAGTTATTCAGCTATACAGCTAGTTAGTCAGCGAGTCAGCTATTCAACCATTCAGCTAGTTGACAACGCGTTTCTAATCCTCGACAAAGACAAACGCATTGTCACGTCTTATATGCAGCTAATTGGAGGCGAGCGCACACAACTGCGTGTCAATCACAGCTGCGATCAGAGATAGAAAACACAAGAAAGTACAGTTGCTGACAAAGATTAAATGTGCTGTCACTTAAAGAGGAGTTAGGTATACCAAAAAGTGTTTTTAAACAAATAATTCCAAATGAAATGCCAATTAAACAGTTTATTTTAGAGAACTTCGCAAACACTGTTCCCATATTCCCCATGTTTAAATTAAAAAGGGCTATAGGAAAAGTCTTATTAATTATTTCATAGTACCAAAAAGCAATTACGGTACGCTTAAATTTTCTTTTGGTTGCTCCATAATAGTTCACATTCATAAATGTTCTATTAAATTTCTTAATTAAAACAAATGTCAATTTGCAATGTTCATGAATGTATTCACAATGGCTTATGACTATTCACAATTGCTGGGCAACATTTGCCAACAAGACTTATATTTTTTCCTTTCGCTCCTGACGTTTATTTTAGTTGTCAGTTTAATTTTTTGCATTCAGTAAAAGGGGTTAAAACAAATGTACAAAGTTTTGAATTTTTTGTTTCCTTTTCCAAAGTTGCAAAAGTTGAAATCGGTTTAAGGAACTTGAAACTATGGCTTAAATTCAATTTGTTGAGTTTCAGTTAAAACAAATGGAAGCACAGGTCGCAACATTTTCCCTTTGATTTAGTTTGGGGTAATTGGCTGAGTTTAGTTATAGAGCCCCTCAGCTCATAGGGGTCTTAAGTTGTCGGGATTGAAGTCGCGTTTGTAAGGCCCTAAAGTTTGCATAAGTAGCAACTCAAAATAATTATTTTGTACCCAGATTGTTTATTCTGTTTGCAAATCATCTTTGACTGCAAAAGCTATGTACATATATATATTTGCAAGCTTATAAAAAGGTCCTTAGTTGGTATTTAAATAGGGAACTATACACATATATTTTTCCTAGCGAGTTTCCTTAGAGCACTCCACTCTTTCGTAGCCATTAATTAACGATTTACTTAATCTCCCTTTTAAATAGAGGTAAAAAATAGTACGAGCAACCCCACAGGAAGCTTAAGTGCCGGAGTCTGTGAACAGTTAATTATACGTATATATATAAGACAACATTATATGAATAATCGGCTTAGCTCAAGCTGGATTCAATAGCGCTTACAATTTTGAATTGCCTTTTGTTTGAATGTTAAATGAGTTTTCATTTCGTGGGCGCTTCCTTTATTTCCTCTGCTTCCTTTCCTGTGCAGGTGTCATGGATACGCAAGCGGGACCTGCATATTTTAACCGTGGGCATATTGACCTATACGAACGATCAGCGCTTTCAGTCGCTGCACTCGGAAGGCTCCGACGAGTGGACGTTGCGCATATCTTCGCCCCAGCCACGGGACTCTGGCACCTACGAGTGCCAGGTATCCACAGAGCCGAAAATCAGTCAAGGCTTTCGCTTGAATGTTGTGGGTAAGTAGCTATGCGGGTGTGTGTGTGTGTGTGTGTGTGTGTGTGTGTGTGAGCCCTTTACTTTTAAGCATGGGAGCAATTATTTGTATTGTGCGGTTTTTTACAGTGTCGCGCGCTAAAATTCTTGGCAATGCGGAGCTGTTCATCAAGAGCGGCAGCGACATTAATCTCACCTGCCTGGCGATGCAGTCGCCGGTGCCGCCGTCGTTTATCTACTGGTATAAAGGCAAGCGGGTCATGAATTATTCGCAGCGCGGGGGCATTAATGTCATCACCGAGCGCTCGACGCGGACCAGCAAGCTGCTGATAGCCAAGGCCACGTCCGCCGATTCCGGCAACTACACGTGCTCGCCAAGTAGCTCAGGTGAGTTGTCTCCGCCAAGCTGCGGTGACTGTCATTTCCCTACCCACGCTGTCCTCTCCCTCTCATTCTTCCTCCTCTCTCTATCTTTGTGCCCGTTTCTGGCTCTCCTCGTTTTCAACATCTTCATCTTCATCTAGTTTAGCACCAACGTCCTTATCCGCCTGTCTGAGTGTCTGTGTGTCAGTTGCAAGTCTCGTTCTATGCCCGCTGGCAATTAATGTGACGTCGCTTGCCAACGGCATTTCCAGCACAACCAACACAAGCAGCACAGCCACCTCGTGTCACCTCGCCACCCTCGCTCCCTAGAGATGCGCACGTGTCGTTTTTTTATGGCAGGTCACAAACATAAAGATGGGTACGTGCAAAGGTCGTGCTCAGGTTACATTCTGCTCGCTTTTCATATGTGTGGCATTCGTGTCGAGTCGGGCTTAAGTCGTATTATACCTTGTTGAGTCGTGTGAGTTTTGATTCGCGCTTTGCCATCTGTTCAATGTCCTGATATCTGAGATAAATTTGCCTGCTTCGAAGTTGTTTTCTTTCGTGTTAAGCATTCTCATATGAGCTAACTTTGACTCGCATTATCTCGTGCTGAGTTGCAAGAAAATTGTCACAGATTGCATTTAGTTGAAGTCTTATTTTGTCAGCTCAACAAATTAGATTCATCAGCTTATTGTAAGTTAAGTGAGCGATATAGAGACTATGCAGGGCCATATTTGCCCTCTCTTGTGTTGCTCTAGGCACGAACACGTTATGAAAATAGATTTTTTAGCACATAGACATCGTGGGGAAGTGTTACCACCAGGCGTCATTCATGCTCTCACGCCTCCCGTCCTTGCGTTGCACTCTCCTTTAACAGCATCTTTGTGTGTTTTACTTTATGTCCTCATCTTATGCTGAACCAGACTCCGCCTCGGTGGTGGTGCACGTCATAAACGGCGAGCATCCGGCTGCGATGCAGCATGGCAACAGCAGCGCCAGCTCCTTGCGCTCGATGTGGAGCCCAGTGCCTTTACTAGCCATCACAACGACGACAGCTGCGGTGGCTGTCACATGGAACTGGAACTTAAACTGGAACTGGAACTGGAACTGGAGCAGCGGCGGTTGCTTTGTGGCATCAACCGCACTGTTGCCGGCGGCGCTTGCCAAATGGTGCTGGAGCAGAAGTTGGAGCCTGAGCTGATGGTGGAGCAGCTGTTGCGGCGCGCTGAATGACAGCAGCCCCGGCCTAGTTGGGGCAGTTGCACTTATCTTCTGTTTAGTGTTAATGATGATGCATTTAATGTGTGTGTATGTGTGTGCTAGCAGCTCGATGCGGTTCATCAACTGAAAAGGTGTGTACATAATGCAAAAGTCCTTTAACGAGTATTATCTTTAAGAAATCCAAATACGATATGCCAGTCAAGTTGACTTAAAAAAGTATTAAGATGCAACATTTTTAAAACGAATAAGCCCGAAGCTAAGCTCTAAGATTGCATTCATCCATTGCATATAATCCAGAAACGAAAGTCTTTTCATTTTTAATTTTGGCAAATATAGAAAACAATTTCCATTATTACTTTTCTGATGCAGCTTGCTAAGAATTAATACATAAACAATGTTGGAAATACAAGTTTATGTTGCAACAAAATAAAATATGAACGAAAAATGAAAAAAAAAAAAAAAAAACAACAAAAGAGAAAAGAAAAACTTGTTCGAGCGCGCACCATGAAGTGTGCAGTAAAAACTTTGCAAATTTGAGTTAAAAGCGTTTTATGTTCCAGCTCAGCTTTTGTGCGACTTTTGTATACAAAACTCACCTGTAATTCTTTGTCATAATATATAGTAAAGATACATATATGTATAACAATACAGCTCACAGCAAAGTCCAGCCAAATTACACGCAATTTAATTTTGATTTCCCTTTTGGATTTAGGCATAATAGCAAAATTAATACTGAAATAATAAATGTAATGAATCGTGCGGCCAGCTACTGTGTATATAGTATAAATATTTGTTGTTTATCGGCTTGCATCATTCATTATTTGAATAAAACTATTGCATAATAACACAAGCACACGAATTACCAAAAAGAAAAAAAATGAAAAGATAATCCTACTGCAAAATGAACCACAATAATAACGATATTTAAGTGTTTTTTTGATTATGATTTATTTATTTATTTTTTTTTTTGGAAAATACGAAATGAAAATTTACAAATATTTCAAATCTGTGTATATCTATAAGATCTTGTCTGGTTGTCTGCCATCAAGCTCTATGTAGTCCATCAACGTGTAAAATAATTATAAAATTGATGATTCATAACTGTAAATTTAGTGCTCGATTTTAAGCGGTCTTGATAAGACTTTTAAGCGATAAGTATAAACGACCCCAAGTTGACAACTTTCAAATCACAAAAAAAAAAACAAAAAAAGAAAATTGATTAAATATAATAAATAAATAATGTTTTCTGTTTAAATACAAAAAAAAAAAGAGAAATAAAAATAATTAAATGAATAATGTTTTCCCATAATAAAAGTATGGTTATGGTTAAAATATAAATGCAACTGTTTGGATTTTAGGTGCTTGGGCAAAAGAAAATTCAATATGGGAGAACACCCTTGGATGTTCTTGAGCAAAGCTGCCCTCAGATGAACGCTAAGAAACAGGGAGAGTGAGATGGAGAGATACATACACTCAGTAGCAGCTACAGCAACTCACCTGCGTGTGTGTGTGTCGCACACCAATGTATTTAAGTGCTCAGCGCCGCGTGGGCCAATCAAAACGCCTTTGTTATTAGCCACAGAGCAATTACAAAGTGCACTCGTCATAAGAGTTTATACTCAACCGAGTTTAAGCTCCGCTCTACGGGCGATACACGCTCACGTGGAAATTTCAACTCGACAAATTTCACACTCAATAGTGGAAGCCGCTTAGTTTTGCTAAGCCGCTGTGCTGTGCTGACTGCACAAAGTGAATTTTGTGGGTGTGCTTCAAATGGAGGTAAGTTGGCAACAAGATGTGTGCTAGATGGCACTATTAGCCAAGTTAAATAATATATTAAGAGGTAGCATTGGCAAATTGAGTTAAAGCCGGGAATTTGTGTGCGTACCAGGCGGCATTAATTTGCGGCCTAATGATCGATGCTAACGAGCAAAAAACGGAGCGTATTATTTATCCTATTATGTCAATATTTAATTAACTAGCCAAATGCGCGAGTTTGGCGCGCCTTTTCAGTTCGATCCTCTTCATTATGTATACGATATATAGCGCATGCTGTTCGCCCCCAAAAAGCCGACAGTTTTTGCGGCTGAAGTGCACCCGAAATGAAAGACTAATTAAGCGGCTTATTTGTGCGTATTAATAGACCAACTTGTGGTCGGCTTGTGTGTACGCGACTGCATATGTGTGTGTGTGTGTCTGCGGGTATGTGTGTGTGTGTGGGTCAACAGCTACCATAACAATAAAAATAAGAGCAACAAACATTGCTGGCCATAGCTCTGACCATTTATTTATATTTCGATTTAAAAATAGCAAACACACAAATGGACTTATAAAACTCTCTGGCAGCTTACGTGCCGGTGCCGCAGGGGAAGTCACAGAAAAATACAGAATGAGAAGAAGAAGAAGCGAGAGAGAGGAAGGGGGATGGCAAATACAAAATACAAAAAGCAGAGCACAACAAGAAAATGAAATCAAAAAATAAAGAAACAAGTAAGAAAGCTCTAGTCGAGACTGCTCGACTACGAGATCCCCTGAACCCTTGGAGTGTTAGCTATTTCAATAATTTTTCGCGTCTTTCACACGCACGTACGCACACACAGGCATACATACACACACACGCATACACACACTTACATACACACACACATACACAAACACATACACACATACACAAACACATACACACACAAGCACCCACGCATAAACACGCATGGGCTGCAGTGTGCGCTTACTATGAGAACTTAATTGTTTAATAACTTTTTTTGTGGACGTACGATCTTCACGAAACTTTCAGATTATAATTATCACATGGATATGCATGTAATTGCCAAAGCACAAGTCTCTAGTATTTGAAATACGCTTTTTACAAAAGTGAGGGTGAGGGGGTGAATTTAAGGGTGGGGGGTTAATTTTAACAAAAACCGAAATTGTATAAATTGCATATAAGCATACATTAAAAATTTGGAGACTCTAGCAATAAAGGTGTAGAAGATATAATTTTATAACTGGTTTTCGATAGGGTTTTTTTATCGATAAAAAAAGATTGGGATGAGTTATCGATTTTTAATGATAAACTCGATATCCGCGCTGTAATTACGAACATTTTACAAAAAAATTTAAGTCTCTAGCTTTTATATCTTCGGAAATCGACGCGTTCAAACATACGGACAGACGGACAGACGGACAGACGGACGGACGGACAGACGGACAGACGGACAGACAGACAGACGGACAGGGCCAAATCGACTCAGCTCGTCGCCCTGATCAAGAATATATATACTTTGTGGGGTCTGCCACGCCTCCTTCTGCCTGTTACATACATTTCAACAAAACCATTATACCCTGATTTCCCATTTTCAATGGGTTCAGGGTATAAAAATAGAAAAGGGTACAGAAGTCAAAAGGAAATAAATGGCTTTTCAAGTCTTATTTACTCGAGAGAGCAGAGTGTGTGTGTGTATGTGTGTATGTGTGTGTGTGTGTAGGGGCAGGGCGTCGAAGGGTAATACCGAACGGAATCAATGTAAAGGTCACAATTTATTCAATTGCCCTGGCCAAGATATTTTTATAGCGTGTTCATGCGCCAAGGTCCAGACCTAATCCCAAATCACAACGGAATTACAGACTGGTAATGGGTATGTAGCGGATGGGCACCGGAATAGCGAGCGGCTGGGTTCAAGAATCCAGCGTATAATGGCCAATTGATAGCCAAAAGGCATTAGCACGCCAGAGCGAAATTCCCCTGGCTGAAAGTCCGCAACCCGCCGCAGCCGCACACCGGGCCCACAGTTCTGCTGACTCAAAGAGAGCAAATTTTTCGCAAACTCACTGAGAGACACAAAATATTAAGTTCAAATGTAGCAGAAATCCAAAGTACGTGCCATGCAGTAGTAAACAGCAGCAGCCGCTTGACTCCAGAAGCCCAACCCAAAGCACCACAAGCTCCGGCTCAAACCTTGGCCATGCTTAGGTGTGGCTTATGAGTGTGTCCTTGCGTGCTTGTATGTGTGTATGGGTGCGTGCGTGTTTCTCTATGTGTGCGTGAGCTGAAAATCACGTCTTATTCAATGCGTTGCTTTCAAAATTTATTGAGGGATAGGTCAGAATATTCATATATCGATATTTCTCTGCTTTGTAGATGCATTTCATTTTTGTTATTTTTTTCCATTTTTATAAAATTTAATATTATATTGCTGCCAACCATTGAGACGGAGACAAATGATGGCCAGCGCGTTGCCACGACTACGTAATGGCCAAGGTAATCCGAAGCTGAAGTTGAAGCTGCGCCCTGCGCCAGCAAACACTTAAAGCTATTAAATATTTTATGATATATTCCCATATATATGTACACACACATATATATATATATATATATATATATATATATATATATATATATATATATATATATATATATATATATATATATATATATATATATATTTGGACATTGAGAAAGAGAACGCACGAGGTTTGGGCCAAGTTAATGGCTTAGAATGGAATAAAACGAATAACGAACGTCGCAATGGGCATATTTATGAAATTTTTATCATCATTTTTCAAAAAGCCAGCCAAGAATGCAGCAACAAGATTCGACACATTTCGGGTGCTCTGGCCCTGCATCGAGTTCCATAAATACCAACATATTTGCTGGCTTTTGAGCGGCAGCAACAGCAACAGACCCACTTGGCAGTGGAGCAACTAACCGCAATATTGGCTACGCAGTGTATATAAGCAAATTTTGAGGATGTATACATACATATATCTGTGTATATAGTATATGTATATATGTATGTATATATGTAGTATTATTTACCCTGTAAGCACTAAGTGCATAATTGCTTCAAAGATGTATTCAATGGAAGCTCAAGTTTCTATATACTACATTCTTTGAGTTCCTATGGCGTCTTTTAGTCAATGGAATACTCAGCTGGGTTAGGCACTTACTTGTCATAAAGTCTGCAAGTGAAGCTAGTCAAGGTCACACTCCAAATTAAATACAAAATATGAGAAAATACCAAGTATATACATTATGGAGTAAAAAAAATTTAAGTGAAATGGATATACTAATAATATGCAAATAATAATTTTAATAAAAATCTCAACTTATCATCAGAATCAAAAGTCTGTTAGTTGCATATACCCCACATGGAAGCAGCTCGTTTGCTGGGTATATGCATTTAGAAAAATGAAATAAAATGGAAATTGTTTAAACGCATGGAAAGTGCTTGTGGGATGTGCGCATAATGTTTCTTGAGCTACTTACGGATGAGGGGGCGACAGACGACAGACGACAGACGAGAGAGGAAAGAGGAGAGTGGAGAGACGACAGACGCCAGACGGCAGAGGACATAGAGCCTGGGAGAGGGGACATGCGACGGTGCATGGAGAGCAGAGGCCATTGGCAAAGAGTTTGGTAAAGAGTTACAGCTTAGAGCATGGTCATAAAAAGGTGGGTTGTGGATGAGCCTTAGCTAAGACAGCAACCAAAGGGAGAAACAGCATTCGGAAGGAGAGTGAAAGAAATCGAAATTGTGCAAGTGCATGGAAATTGCTAATCGGATGTGCAAGAAATGCTCTGAAACGAGTTGGCGCCCATAGAGAGACAATGGAGACGTGCGAGAGAAGGATTTGGCAGCAGCTAAGACCACAACCAAATGAAAATTGCTTAAGCCAATTGCATGGAAAGTGAGCAACGGATGTGCCAAAAGCCATTGCGACAGTTAACAAGGCTTTAAGACAGCTCACAATACACGAGCCGGCAAAAGTTGAATAAGCCAGATATCAGATTACTTGAGATACCATACGAAACATGCGTGACTGTGTGTGTTTGTGTGTGTGTGTGTGTGTGTGTGTGTGTGTGTGTGTGTGTGTGTGTGTAAGCAGCTTGTGGCAATCAAGTTAATCGCTAGGCCCTTCTGACAACTACTCGAAGTGAAAGTATTTCCTTTCGAACTGATTTTTTGTGCGTAATTTTTTTTTTTCATTATATGTATTATCGATAAATACTTGCAAATGAATTAGAACTTGGTTAAGAAGTGTATCAGACATTCTGATTTACCGCCAGGCTCACTTATCCTTTCGATAAGCTGAATTAAGCAACAGAAGTTTCAGAGCATTTTGATTTACTAAGTGAAGGATCTTGAAACTTAGAATTGGATTCCATGAAGGCTTTTTTGTAAAAGGTGGTGCAAAATCATAGCAAGCGACCTACCAGTTCAACTGTGACGCGTTATGAAATTATGAAATTTGAGACCCAAACTGAATAAACCAAATTACTGCATTAGTTATTCAAGCCTGAAAGATTTTCTTTTGCACAACTGATAAAAAATAAATATTTATTTGCAAAATGTAGAAGAGAATCTATAATATATTTCAATAAAAAACATGAGTACCGAATATATATGTATAAGCATCGAAGATTTTCCATCGATCTGTCACAAAAATTAATATCCATCATACTACGATATGATATTCTCCATCGTTGCTTCTAAGAGGGCTATGTGAGTCTGAGAGAGATTGTTTTATATTATTAGTATTAATATTATTATGTTTTTCTTAATTTTCAGTTCGAAATAAAATTGTTTATATTTGATGTATAAATGAAAATCCTAGAGTTAAGCAAGTACTTCTTCTCTCAGATGCTTCTAACCCATTATTCAATGATTCAATTGAGGCAAAGGGCAGCACTTCAAAATAATGTACTTGCTTTACTGGATAGCCAACTTTAGCTTAATGGAAATTTAATTATATATTTCAGTTGGATTAACTTTAGTCTTTAAAGCGCACAAATAAGGCCAATTAGAAGTTTATTGCATTCCAAACCGATGAGTGAAGCACAATAAGCAAAATAATAAGATAAGAACTGCAAACCAAAAACAAAACAAGCTGCAAGCAAAATTAAATAAGTCAATAAAAATAAAGCATGCACTTGAAATACCCTGTAAGTGCTGACGAAATGAGTATACGTAAAGGCGAGTAAGGGCGATTGTAAAATATTTCAATGAATGTATATTATAGGATGAGTATTTACATGACTAAAGGTCCAATATATGCAAAGATCTTGGGCTATAAATATACTATATACATATATACATACATATATATCTCAAATAATCTATAGCTATTGCACACCTGCTTAATATGCTGAGCTGGATCGTGCTCATATTTATTTGTGTATACCTCAAGCAGTTGTTTATCTTGCCTTCAGTCACTTTCCATTTTATTGCTGATTAGAGGGTATACTAAAGCCTTGAATCTTGCTCAAGTTCTTAGCGGTGGCAGCTGCTGGCACCGCACTGCGCCGTAGCCCCAAACCTTTTTAAGCTGCGTAGTTTGAAAGCCGCAACAACAGCAGCAGCAGCAGGAGCAGCAGCAGGAGCAGCAGCAACAGCAGCAGCTGTCTTGGCGACTAGGTGGAGGCAGGCCGAACTGCTCCCCTAAGAAGTGTTTGCTATTGTGTGGGGAGGCTGAGGAGACTTTGCGACTTGTCGAATTGTGCGCAGCGATAAGGAGCCAAAGTGCCAATACACCTGGCAGCAGCAGATGTAGCTGGGGACTGCTGGGGGCGTGGCCAGGTGTAGGAGGAGGGTAAGCCAACAGCAGTTGGCATGTTTCGGTCTATGCTTTGCTTTTGGCCATTTTGCAGACTGCATAGAAAACGGGCAATGACTCGGCCCTATAGCTCATTTGTAAGCGGGCGCTCATGTGTGTGTGAGAGGAACAGAGAATATGTCTGTGGCGTGTGTGTATGTATGGGTGGGTGCGTGTGTGCGTGTGATTTTGTCCATGGGACACGTTTTTATGACTTAATGCTAACAAACGCGCCCACGTGCCAAAATAATCGTCTGCCTTTTCTGTCGACTTGGCTCATTGTGCAGCTGTTAGCCCTATCCGTGCCGCACTCCGCCGGACTGGGTTTTTTGCCTCGCAAGCCCCTTGGACCGTGACTAACCCTGGTTTTGGCCTAGCCAGCTTTGGCATTTTGTTGCCAATACGTTTTAACCATGTTTGTACAAAACGCAAACGGATTTGCCAATGTTTATGCCAGGGATTATTGCGGTGTGCGTAAATGCGTCTATACAAGCGATGGACGTGTGTGCGTGCGTGCGTGCATGTGACTGTATGGATGAGTATGTGTCTATGTGTAAGGGTGTGTGTATATGGCCAATGGAATAGCCAGCACATTTAGCCACGCTCGTGTTCAGGTTGCTACAAACGGGTAAATGTTTGAAACTGTATTAAAATTTATGGGCCAACACGAAAAAAGAAGAGCCAGATGCTAAATCAGCTTTTGGCCGATTCGAAATGTCAGATTTCTGCTGCAGCTTTGAACATCGAAAAGCTGCCAATTAGCGTAGAAAAAAAACCAGACGGCAGAAATGTCTCCGACGTTTATTACGATGTACGCGCTGAAAGACTGAAAAGAGACCGAACAAGAGCTAAGCTGACATGCAACATTGCAACAAATTGCAGCCGGCTGCGATGACGAATGGATGGGGCAGGGCAGCTGCTCAACTGCTCAGCTGCTCAGCTGGGAGCGGGCATAGAAAGTGGAGCATTGGCTACAAAGCTGGCTCTGGCTCAAGAGGCGGTAGGCGTGTCTTGAGGTAAGCTGTCGCCGGAAGACCTGACAGCTGCTCGGCAGTCGCTGAGCGATTGAATTATCAAGCGGCTTAAACCAATCTGATTTGCCAAACTACTTATGCAGGCATTGCACATGAATACATATATGTGTATTTGCATATGTATTTGCATTGAAATATATGAAAATATTTATATTTCCAGCGGGACGTAAATATATAATCCGTTTGTGAATATTCAATTGATTCTACGTGACATGGCAATTATGTCCGCTGCATTTGGTACGAACGACTTTCTGGGTATCTGTAATTAACACGTTTCAGCCAAATGATAATCTTTATTATTCATTCATCATATTTGCATTTGTGTTATATTTAAATTCAATTAATTTATTGCATAGATACGAGGTAAATCATTATAGACCGTTGGCAGCTGGGGCTGGTTAAGCGGCTTACTAGTAAGTGGGGTCAAAATTAGTAAAACGTTTTGTTCGATTGTTCACATTAATAAAGTTTGCCTTCTATTTACTAATTCGAATATTTATGGGCAGTCGTGCGTGAAAAAAAAACTAAGATTTATAATTATTTTTTGTTAATTAATGAATTAATTTGTGCGAATAACAATGCAAATGGAATTAAAATGCAATTCGGTCGAGTTATGCGAATGGTGAAAGGTTCAGTTAGAGAGATAATATATGCGAATATATATGCCTAGGTATATACATACAAAAATGTATATTATATACATTACATTTATTGCACGTATATATACATAAATATATATAATATACGTTTCATTTATTTGACTTTGTTTCATTCCATCACAAGACATTTCCCTCGGCTTAGTGCTGCGACCCCATAAGATTTTAATTTAAGCAAATAATTTTTTCAATTTCCCTTTTGTACTTCTTCGTTTCAGTTTCAGCTCCAACTATACTTTGGTGCTCAAGAGGAGCTTATATTAGCCATCCCTTAGCTCATTTGCATATTTCTTTCTGAACTTCTTTGCCTATATTAAAATGAGATTTTTTTCTCTTCCCAGAAATCTACTTGAATGTGGGCATAACCTAACCTAATTTGCCTGCATGGCAGAGGGTTGTCAATATATTTTGATATGCTGCTGTTGCTGTTGCTTCTCCTGCTGTTGCTGCTGCTGCTGCTATTGCTGCTGTTGCTGCTGCTGTCGCCCCGGCTGTGTCTTTGGTAAATTCAGAAAATATTTCCTTGGTTAGTGGGTTAACTGCCAGACGGAATCGCTCTATTTTGGCCCACGACATGTTGGCTGGAGGCTGGGCCGAGTGAAATACATGGATTGCAGCGGGCAAATATGCGATGGGTGGTCGCTTGGCTGGCTGGTGGGATGTGGCCAACTGTGCCTTAATGTCTGACTGACTGGCCCAAATGACTTGGCAAATGGGCTGGCGTATGCTCATTTGTATTGGCTACAAATACAATTTGATGGTCCTGTGCTGCAGGCGTCGGAATATTTATATACACACATGCTCGCTTGCAAGCAGAAAACAGTTAAGCACAATTCACGTTGGCTAATGGGGATGGCGGCTGAGCTTCGGTGTGGAATGTCTCTGGTACACCTAGGCGTATGCGTTATAATAATATGTATACGTATGCACAGAAGGACGGGCCAAGTGCCGGACTGGAGGGCTGCTTCCGGCCGGGCTGGGCGGAAGGGGCGGAAGGAGCGGATGGGGCTGCATGTGGCGCGGGATGAGCGGTGGGGCTGAGATAAAAAGTTGAAAATAAATTTTTATTGTTATGGGGCACACACGTTCTTCTTCTTCTTCTTCTTCTTCTGCTTGTTGTCCTTGTATCTGTTTGCGTGTTTGCGACACTCATTTTCTGCAGATGTCCTTTATGTCTGTGTGTGTGCTTGCGTGTGTGTGTCTCTCTCAGACTGTATGCAAGTGTGTGTGTGTGTGTGCGTGTGTGTGTGTCTGCTGTATGTGCAATGGAATCCAATGAGAGCATGTGTACTTAACATAAATCGCTCACTCATTGAAAACAGTTGCATAAAAACGAACACTGAATGCGCCATTGCTATGGATCTGGCAGCCCTGGCAACCCTGTAAGCAGGAACCCCTCACACACACACACACACACACACACATACATATGTGTATGTACATGCACACAAATATACCCTTAGCCACATCTACACATTTAACTAGCTAGAAAATGCTGCATTTACAAACATTTATCGATTTCTACCCGAAAAATTATCTATGCAGATTTCCGCACATGCGAAGCGCAGCCATCCAACTTTCCGTTCATCAGTAAATGCCAACGCAGACCCAGCTCCAGCACCAGCACCTGCCCCCGACCCCGTGCCCCCTCCTCCGTCCCATTTGCGCCCATGGACCCACGTGTGCAGAAAGTTTTGCCAACAGTTTTAATTTCCCATAATTACACAATTACAAAGCGTAAAGTTTTCCAGCACACGCCACGCCTCCAGCCCCCTATGGGCACGCCTCTTACAATGCCAACTGCGCGTCATGGAAATGAGCAGTCGACACAGGAAAAAAACGTGGAAAACAAAAAAACACACAGAATGCGGAAAGTGAGGAAAATTAGTTTTACAGCCAAACGAATTGTGAAATGCCCTGAAAATAGAAATTTATTGAAGAGTAAAACGGAAATAAATAGTATAATAAATTGAATAAGATGTTAATAGTGACATAAATGTATATATATATATATGAATAAACATGCACAACTTAAAGTAAAATAAAAAGCCATATACGTAAGTAATATTTATTTCGTATTATAAATACACCTGAATCAATAATTATTCTGTGCTAGTCGACTATCTCTAACTGCAGCTGTATGAAAACATTATAATATAATTTGAATATAATTATCATCAATCATGGATGTTAACTCAAATTGCGTTAAGTAACGCTCATTCATGGCTTTTAGTTTAGTCTCATTAATTTGCTTTCTCCAAGCTGAAAGTCGACCAAGAGTTTAGTTCTCATGAATGGATCTTAATATATCTAAAATATATACAACTTCCTACGCTTCAATAGGCTGATAAATTTTTCAATAAAGCGACATTTTTGAAATTGAAAAGGCCTCTATGGAATTGTATCACAAATGTGACGTTGTAAATGTGACAAATTCGATATAAATACGGTTTATATTATTCATGAGCTTGGCACTTTTGTCGCTTACCTCACGTGTCCACATAATCCGCCTTCATAAATTCATTGATTTGTGGCCACACGACTAGTTTCTCATTATATTCCAATTACCAACTTTTTTTCGGGGCCATTCACGCATACCCACACCTGTCTCTCTTTGTCTCTCTCTCTCTCCCCACCAACTTGCCGGAGAGCAAGAAAAGGTGTTCCCCAAAAATCGACACAGCCTGTGGGAACAGGGCCACTCGTGATTAATGCGCGTCCAAAAAGTAGTTGAACATATCGATTTAGTTATATTGTGGTATATTGCAGGACTAGGAATTGTGTGGATTATGATGAACCGAAAGTAGTTTCCAAGAGCTGTACAAATATCGTGCCAAAGCGCAATGTGTTGGCCACAAAGCAAGGGTAAAAGCCTGGGGAACCGTCAAGCGAGCAATGAACAACTTTTTGGCCACACATCGGGTGCACGCACACACACACACGCACACACACATGCATAGATAGCTGGCGCACATATATGCAAAAGTATTTATTGAAAACTGTAAACGTTTGCAGCAAGCACTTACCCTTCGATACCCCCAGTCGTGGCCCCGCGCCCCTGCGCCCCCGCCCGGCACCTGTGATATAACCCAGCTCGTGCGGAGCACACAGAATTGCGATTTTTGTTTGCTGCACAACAACAACATTGAGAGCAGCACCACCACCACCAACAACAACAACAACAACAACAACAACAACAATAACAACAGTTCACACTTTGGCTGTGTGTCGGTTATCGCTGCATTGCGCCGGAAGGGGTTGTGGCGGGGGTGGGGCTAGCGGGCCGGCAGGGGCTTTGGTCGGGTACCTTCAAATGACATCCTGACAGTGTGCAGTCGCCGTCAGCGGCAGCGGCAGCGTCAGCGTCAGCTTCACCGTTAGCGTCAATGCCGGCAGCGACGTCAGCGCTGGCTTTTGTGTTGGATTTTTAAATCAATTGCAAATGCAATGTGATTCTCTCTTAAATCAGCGCCTGTCCGGCCTGTCAATGGGCCATAGTCGATGGCGCACTATTTAATTTTCAATTGTAAGCCGCACAATTTATGACAGTCGCCATCCCGCCGCGCCCCCCGCCCCACATTGCCGCCTTTTATGATAAGCGCCTTGCATAGTTCTTAAAAGACAATCAAAATTTTAGCCAGCGGCTTACAAGTTTTTGGGTTGCGCTTGCATAATTTATATCCTGCCAATAAAGAGCGTGCGGTGTCCGTTCTCCCGCCCCGCTGTACTTCCGCCTGCACGTCCGCACGTCCGCTCGTATTGGCCATCAATTTCTCTGGGCTAAAAAGCGGACCAAATGCTTGGCCACGTTAATTATGCACGGGGTTAGACTGAGCAGCAGCAGAGCAGCAGCCAGGGCCAAACTAGGCCACATGGTTATAGCTGAAGGGGTCGCGCCCCCACATTCATCTCCGCCCCCGACTGGACCGCGTGGTTGGCAGAAAACAGAAAGCAGCAGGCAGAAGCAGGCCTCGCCTGCTAACTGGGCGACTCCATGGGTTATGTATGTGCGGCGTGCAGCGAACTTTTAATCCGCTTTAACTAAAAACATTTAAATTTCGCCCAGTGCGCTGGGACGGGCGGCAGAGGTTACGGTTTTCACAAACCCGACTGCTAACCAGCCACCCGCCAAAAAAAAAAAAACCCCACACACACCCACAAAAAGAAAAACCTTATATAAAAAACTTCTTGCCACATACTAATACCAAAAACATATTTAGGCATTTGTGCTAAGTCGAAGCGTTTGGAATGAGAAAGAAGACCATTTACTGAACATTCATAAGCTCTAATGATTCAAAGGAAAATTATGTACGTATGTATATGTATATATTTTAAATTTTATACTTTATATTTCATATTTTATATTTTATATTTTATATTTTATATTTTATATTTTATATTTTATATTTTATATTTTATATTTTATATTTTATATTTATATTTTATATTTTATATTTTATATTTTATATTTTATATTTTATATTTTATATTTTATATTTTATATTTATATTTTATATTTTATATTTATATTTTATATTTTATATTTTATATTTTATATTTTATATTTTATATTATATATTTTATTTATTGTATTTCATGTTTCATATTTTATATTCATATTTCATATATTTCACATATTGTATTTAATTTAATCTTTCAAATAATGAAATACAATATTCTTTACAAATTACACACCGATATATTGAATGAAATACAAAGTGACAATCAATTGCTGGGTCAGCTTTAAAAAAATTTATAATTATTTTTTAATAGAGATCTTTTAATTGATTTTAAAACATTTACTGGTTGCGTTCTTTTTGGTATATATTTATATGTATGTAAATATTATTTGATAGCACTGTCAAAAAAAGATAGCTCAAACACATTTACATGCTGAAATTTCAATAAATATATTAACAAATTCGCTTGAAATTTAAAATTTTCAAAATATTATTACATAGGCCGATAATAAAAATATAAAAAATATAACAAATTTATATTTCATATATATTTTTTAAGAGTATTACTTCTTCTTTGTAACTGGAGTAAAATGCATTTTCATATGTTTTTATTAGGAGTGAGTAATTTTTGCTGTGTGCAGATTTTATTTCAATTTTTTTTCTGGTTGTTGTGGGCTGTTCGAGTGTTGAATTTGCTTTTTTGCAAAGTGGTTTTTATTTAATTTTTTTATATTATTTTTTATTTTTTTGCTAATGGAAGCCGCAGGGCGTTGCAGCCACAAGCTGCTGTGGAATTCTGTGTGCTAATCACAACTAGCAGCTAAGCAGCTTATGAAACTTACGGCTTTTTGTTGTAATTTCTGTGCAGAGAGAGAATTTGTCAGCGAATGGAGCAAAAGTTTTGCACTTGGTAAACAGGCTGCAATAGCATTTAAGGGCCTTCTTCAAAGTTGTCATCAAAAGTGGACTTGAGCGACGGCTGTTGCATGAGTCGTGGTCGTGGCCGTGCTCGAGTGTATATATCTTTTTGTCGAGTTCCTTAACAGCACATATTTAACAATAAACAATTTTTCCTGTCAAACAATAACAACAATAACGAGACAGAGAAAACAGGACACGAGGCACGGACAACAATCCGCTGGGGAAACCGCAAAACAGCAGCCCGAGCCGCAACCATAACTTAAATTTTGACAAATGTATCTGACACTTACAATTAGTATAAATTGACTGGCATGTTGAGTGCCACACACGCTCACCAATACTACCAAAAGGCGGCATACGCTCACACACACACTCACACGCACACACAAATGGACTCACACTTACACTCTATAGGCCTGCCATGTTGGAAACGAGACAATAGAGCAACGAGTACGCCAGACCACAACAGCAGCAGCACCAACAACAATAACAACAACAATAACAACAATAACAACAACAATAACGACGACAAAGACAGCGACAACCACAACAATAATATCACGATATCTGCTATTGTCAGCTCACAAAATGCCGATTTGCATTACACTCGAGGGTTGCTTAAAGCGTTTAGCATATTGCAAGGAATTGCGGCAGGCGGGATGTAGGTTCTTATAGCATAATTGAGATTGTGTGCTACGATTAGCTCATAAGCAGCATGTGAGCGAGAGAGCTTGGGAAATGGGCTAATTCACCAAAAGTCTTATGTGGCATTCGATAGGCTGGAGGTGATATGAGACTCATGGCTCTTTAGTTAATATTTTATATATATGCAGTCTATAAATTGTCTTTATATATATTTAATTGATAAAGTTTTGAATGAATAGATTTATATATTATTCCATTTATTTTCATAAAATTTCATATGCAAGAATTTTACAATCGACCCGCGCACATACGCCATTTACTAGAGCTGTTAAGATTTATATGTACTTATGCGTGTATATAAAGAAAATATATACACATACACCGTTAGCATATACAAATATATCATCGAAGTTTAAACTGCTGCAAAAGCTAAGGGCAATTGCTTTTGACAGTTATGTATAAATTTATGAGACTTAATGGAGGAACTGGAACAAGAAACACTGGGGGGGCTACTTTTAACCTAGCTATAAGTTTTGCTGTGAGGCCCTGGAGCGTGGGCGTGGGCATGGGCGTTGGGCGCTTAGGTTTTAGCTTTAATTGATTGACTGACTGCCCTCAGACCGAAGAAAATTCGACTCACTGTGGCGCAGCGCCACATAGAAACAGCTCTACCTATTTGCGGCGTAAGTATGTAAGGTATCAAAAATTACTTACAATTCAAAACAAACTTTTGCGTCGAGCAACCTAAATTTGTAAGTCAACAATGGATGGGTTGGGGCTGGGGCTTGGCGTTAGCCGAAATCCGAAAATGTCGCAGAGCCAAAAGTAAAACCAACTTCAAGATGCGACCTGGAGGAGCAACCGGAGACGGTGTGGGCGGAGGAGCAGCCGAAGCAACTGCCTGCTGCAAAGTGAAGAAAAATTGTAGAAAACTTTTGCTGATTTCGCCCAGTGCGCTTCATTTATTTCAACGATTTGTTGCCAGGGCAGAACGGCTGCAGGAGCTGCAGCAGGCTGAGACGAAACAGAGCCAGCAGTACCAGACTCAAGACCAAGACCAAGACTAAGACCAGGACCAAGACCAGAACCAGCTTTCAAAACGACAACAGCAGCAGTCCCAGACTCCTGCTCATCCCCTCTCACTCTCTTTGTGTGTGTGTGTTTGTGTATGTGGCCCAGTCATTGTCCAAAGAGCAGCTGTTTTAGTTCTTGATGGGACTGTCTAGTAAGCCAGGACCCACCTCGAGGAACCCCACCAGCTACCGCTTGCCTCCATCCCAGCTGACTTTATCGCTTCAGTAAGTTGGCCTCCTGCTGCCGTTTTATAATATTATAACGTGCGTTGTTTGTGCTTGAACAATTTTTCGGCGTTACCTTTTCTTATTGGAAAATTGCAAGTTTTTGCTTGTGTGCGTGTGTGTGATTGTGTTTGCTTGTTTCTGTTTGTGTGCGCTTATGTGTGTGTGTGTGTGTGAGCAACAGCAACTAACAGCAGCAGGAGCAGCGGCAACAACAGCAGCAGCAACAACAACAGCAATAACTAAAGATATGCACACTAGGTGGCGCTAGCAAAAACTTTCTGACAGCCAGAGTTTAGTTGACGCAGAGAGGTATTTACCTAACAGATTCCTGCTTGTGTTATATAACTAGCCAAATACACACACACACACACACACACACACGCGTGCATACTAGAATTGTTTCATATATTAATTGAATTAAAGTGAATTTTGTATTATACTCGTGTATATATATACATTTATATGATTATCTGGAATTGTTTTGTCTTTGGTATTTGCTACTCGCCCTTTGGGTAATTAAAAAATACAAATCAAGAAAGGTCAGCAGAAATACTTCTAAGCTTAATGGAACAATGGGAAAGTGTGGAACAAAGTTTTCGCTTATCTTTAAGTGCTTGCCAATGACACTCAACTTTTATTTTCATGGCTTCAATTGTAATTTGTAAGCGTTATCTCACTTTCGAGCCCTCCACTCTCCTTCACGCTCTCGTTCTCATTCTCGTTTTGATTGCAGGAATTTTTTAATTTGCTTTATTCTTATGACCGGTGGAAGCAGGTCGAGGGTATGCAAATAACTCTAGACTACCTTCTAAGTATACTGCAAAAGGGTAATATTTTCACAACATACTCATGCATATGCATGTTTTCTTGTGATGTGGAATATTTGCAGTATCAATTAATGTAAAGGAGTCAGAAAATAAAGTAGAGCATATCAATCTTTGACAGATTTGTCATTACTTATGTATTTCAATTTGAGATAAATTAAGATAATGAGAGAGGGAGAGAAAATTAAATAAAGTATGCCAATATTTGGCAGATCTTTCGCTTTGATAACAGGGTATCCTTAGTCTTGACCTTCAATTTTATATAGATTAAACTCATTTTATTCTGCTGAAACTTCTCCGTTCACGTTGACAATGCGTGCCCGTAACAAAAAAGTAATGAGAGCAATTGAAAGGGCTCCGCCCAGAGTCAGGGAACTAGTTTCAATGTAACTGACTTGCAAATGAGTCAACTTAATTGCGACGACAATTTATATTTATTTCAGGGCAAAGTAAACCATTATGCAGCGTTAAGTCTAGAATTAACCGACTATTAAGCTGGACAGCAGCAATTGTTTCAACATGCTGTAATTTTACCTCTGCGCCGCGCTGCGTATGCAGAAATCTCATTAGCCTGAACAAGAATATCCGATATCCGCTGGCATTGCTTCATTTAATTACCAGCATATGGCAGTGGCATTAAAACAACCTAAAATTATACTTTACTATTTAAATTATTAAAAAAAGGTGAGCGAGGGCAGATGCACAGCTATCGTACAATAAAATGCCATTAGAGCTCTGTCAGTTATTTTAGAGGCTATAATTACAAATTGGTTATTGAATATTAACGGTAAGTAGAGAACGCTGTAGATTTCCATGGAAATAGTTAGCCAACAGCACAGAGTGGCATGCCGCATGCGAGGCGAGGTTAGATTGCATTTTTAATTCAGCCAAATGTTGCAATTATTAATATATAGACTAAACAGCTTATTTAATATGCAGGATTGTGCAACCGTATGGCCTGGTTCAGATATGTATTTTATTTGGTAAGATATAAATTTGATACTGATGCCTGAATTTGAATAAATACTTCACTGGCTGGTAATAACAATTTCATTCGACATTGAATAACAATAAATTCCATAAGCTTTGGGCGTTTATGGATTTACTGTTACTTAATTCATTCATTTATGTCAGATATTATATGCAAATTGAAGCTGTTTTTACTTGAGCACAGATGAATTTCAATTATTGAAGTACATAACCCTTATATAAATCGGAGTTTTACTTGCTCAACTTGATGTGCTTCATATATTCAAAGTGCCCAAGTGCTAGAGTTTTCGCCGAACAGTTGCAGGCATTGTGTTTCACTTTTCGTAGCATACTTTTTGGGGCACGGGCAGCAATTCATGTAGCTCTTAATTTATTCAATTAAAATACCAGGAATTTCATGCAGGCATGTGAAGTGCGTATTTGTAAGATCTAAATAATTGAAAATTTAACTCGAAGGCAGTTTGTAAATTATTTTAGACATATTTATTTCGCAACCACTGTTCGCTTGGGGCCTTTTATTTTATTTTTGTTCTTTTTTTTTGTTCTTTCATTTTTTTGATTTCATTTTCATGGCATGCGCAACCAAATCAATTTCATATTTTATTTGAATATTTAAGCAACTACGCAACGGGTGAACTAATTAACTTTTGGGGCATTTTCCCCAGTTTCCATCAAGGTGTTTTACATAATTTGTCCAACTTTCCGACTGTGAATAATTTAACAAACATTTCAAGTGTGCAGCCAACTCTTTTGATTAGTTTCAGCAAACTGGGTTATGTAAAAAGTCTTGTACTGTTGTTGTTGTTGTTGTTGGTGGGGGTGGTGTTGGGGTTGGTCCTGTCGTTAAACCGATTAGTGGAACGGGTTCACTTTAAACTACATTTGTTGCTGTTTCCCTGCGTGCCTTTGCTTTTGCCATGCAAATGCGAATGCTGATTCAGATTTGAAATTCTTTTGCTTTGCTCTCCGTTTTAGGCAGCTGCATTTTATACTACGAATTTTAAAGTATCTTCAAATGTTGCCTTCGCTTTAGCTGTTGTTGTTATTGTTGACGTTGCGCTTTTCTTTCCCTTTGTCTGTGTGTTCCTGTGTGTTTGTGTGTGTGTGTGTGTGTGCTGCAAACATTTGCAAAAAGCAACACACGTTGCAAAACTGTACAATGGAGCTCCACATAGCTCCTCATTGCTTCGCATTCGTCCGGCCTCACGTCGTGTCGCCTGCCAACGCCTCCAGTTGCCTGCCCTTCGTCCCCGTCATGATCCCCGCACCGCTTCGCGCAACTCCTTGCAGTTTAACAAAAAGCATTAACACAATGCAGGCGCAGCATGACGAGCGCTACGATTCGGAGCACAGGACATGCAGCTGTACCAGGAGCTGCTACTGGAGTCGGAGCATTCGCGGGTCGTGTTATGTACCGACATTGTCGTACATAGTATGGGCAAAGCGAGCAACAATGGGGCGTGGTGGGTGTGCTGTGTGTGGGATGGGGCAGCTGGCTGCCTGCAGCTGTTGCCGGCGGGCATTGCGTGGGACTTCCGCTGAAATGTAACCACAGCAGAGCCAGCGGCAGCAACAGCAACAGCGACAGCGACAAAGCGGCACTCAGAGAGTCAGATAATGCTAGAATGAGAGACAGAGAGAGCGATACAAAGCAGGATAGATTCACAGGGAAGGGACAAGAGCGAGAGAGAGAGAGAAAGTGAGGGAGCGAGGAAAAGAGATAGTAGGAGCGGCAACCCGTGGTTATGCATTGGCCGGGACAGACGAATTTGCAAGCCAGCTAAGGGCTGGGGTTTTGCGTCATGGTGTGCGGCATGGGTTTAAGTCAACTGCCTGGCCTGGGAAGTAGGGAGACTAGGCCAGCGAGCGGGAGCGGAGGGAGGGATCGGGGGCAAAGTTGCAAAAGGGTAATTGCTAAGCAATTACCTTCTTGCTAAGATTAATGGTCATGGCAACAACTTGAAAATGTTGCCGCAATGCTAACAATGAGCCACACACACAGACCAACTCACTCACACACACATATATGGTATGTCAGCTGTGCGTGTGTGTTGGGGCGTGTTGCATTAATTAGATAATTGTGGGCGCGGCCGTATTTCATGCATATTTGTGCGGAAAAAATGCTTGAATTATATGCAAATTAATGTGCATTTTATTGTGAGGCAATATTCAGTTGAGCCTCAACTGCGCGGATTGTATTCTGTAATTCGCACCGGATATATTTTTCAGGCTGCAATCGGTAGCTGCTGCTGCTGGTGCTGCAGCTCAGCCCAGCCCCAACCATACCTTCGGTCACCCGCTGCGCTTTACATAAATTATATTTCCGGCGGAAAAATTAACATTTTTATGAATTTCCTTTCAGCGGCGCGCATTGTGGTGTCAGCGGTTCGAAGGAGCAGCAGAAGGGCGCCGAACGCAGCCGCGGCATGTGGTGTGGCATGACAGTCGGTGGCACAGTCAGCATTGCAATTGCAGAACGCACACTGGCGCCAAGGCGTAACCCTCAAAATAAAAAACGAGAAGAAGAAGCAGAAAAACGCCCGGCAATAGCTTCGATGCGGCTCGAGTCGAGCTGAGTCGAGGCGCGAGCTCCCCAGTGTGCGTTTTTGGCTGAGCAGCGTACTGCGGAGCTGCGTACTGAAAATGAAATGTTGTTATTGAAATTGGCAAAGTTTTATGTGCGCTCGTAGTTTTTTCCTTATATTTTCTTTTTTTCTACTTTTTTTTTTTTTTTTTTTTTTTTTTTTTTTTTTTTTTGTACATAGAAACTGTGGCCATGACTTGCTGCTCAAATCATATAGCAGAGCGTCCATTGCCGTAGTAGCAGCCGCAGCCATTTTAGCCCCATTTTAGCCACAAAGTCGGTTTGCCTATTTATGCGTTTTGAGCTTTTGGCGTTTTTGCTACCGGGGGTTCTCTTTCACTTTTTGCGCCTTTTTTTCGAAATGATATCCGCACATTTGCGCCAATGTGCCGACGCTGGCAGCGCAGTTGACGCCGATGTTGGTGCAAAATGGCACAATACGCCAACAACAGCAACAAGAAGGGCAGCAACAACAGCAACAGCTACAACAACAAAAAACAATAGCAACAGCTAAAGAATAAAGTGCCAGGAAACACATTTAATATCTACGCATAAAAATAAAAGTCTGGCAGCACCGGCAATGGAAGTGACCAAACATAGCTGCGACTGCGACAGCGACAGCGGCAGCGACCTGACCAGAACATAAGCAAGACAGAGACGGGGAGTGAGCAGGCGAGCGAGCGAGCGAGCAAGAGCGGAACGTCGTCGACGACGTCGGTTGAAGGTCTTGTTTATTACGCTCGCATAGCCAAATGCATAAATTTACGGACCGATGCGTGCAAACTGTGCAAAACTTAAAAAAGACGAGAAATAAAAAATAAAAAAAATATACTGAAACGAAAGAAATGAAAAAAATTATGGCAGCCCCGAAGCTGCAAATGAAAAAAGCGACTCAGTATAACGGCAACGAGAACAAGCATAAGAGTAACTACACACAACAACAACAACAACATCAGCAACAACGGCAGCAGCAAGAGCAGCAGCAGCAGCAGCGGCAGCGCCGACTAACGTAATGGCAACAGCCACTTGCAAGCTTCATGCACTGTGAGAAAAGGCAGCAACAAATGCAACAAAAACAACAACAGTGCAGCTGGGCGCGTGTTGCGAGCCACCGAATGCCCTAACAAATGCATGCATATAAATAAATAATACAAAATGTTGCTCAAATATGCATATAAATTAGAGCTGTCAAGCAGTAAACTGCTTGAAGCAACTGCTTCAATTAAAAAATATGACAAACTGCCCTGCAGCTCAAATGGAAGCTCGGGAAAATAAAATCTGAGATTCATATGAATTTAGCCAATATTTAATAATTAAATATGTATGTATGTATGCATATAAATGCATTTTGCATATGCGTCGAATTTTATTATGATTAGAATATATACTGTGCACCTTTGGCATCACGCAGCTAATATACCCCATTCAGAGCCATAAAGCTCACAATAAGAATATTTTTAATATAGAATAAGTAAGTTTGCTGATGACACTTGGAGCGGAAGTGTAAAGCAAATCCAGGCGATAATTAAATGCAAAACTGCCAAGCAACTGTTCGATTCTCCCAATGAAAGTGGTTCAAGGGGGCAAAGAGAAAGAAATAACAAGTACTCGCAACATTTATTCTACACACAAAGCACATCTACTACAGCACGGCTAAGCAAATAAATAAGCAAACTGAAAAATGTCAGCTGTGCTTTGACAAATAAACAAGCCAATGCTACGTATAATTTTTGCGCAGTGCAGTTTCTCTGCACGCACACACGCACACATGCACACGGAAAGAAATTATGTAGACGCCGAAAAGATAAAATAGTCGAAAAAGGAAAAGAAACGACGATCGAGGAAATGCAACAGAGATGAGAATTTATGTATATGAAGCTATTTTTAGTAGGCGCACCCTAACAGATATGTACACCCCTATATACACATATAAATATATATATAGTTTTCACATATAAATTGTAGTGTGTATGTCTGTCTGTGTATGATGAATGTCCATAAGGCCAAGGGATACTAGGGTCGGGTCTAATGAAAATTACTTAGGTGCATATTTATGAGCCGGCTGTAGTCAGCGAAAGCTGTTAATGTGCTTAGTGCTTTTGGCCGTCAGGCTGTCGCAATAACTGGCTAATGGGCTGTCATTTGTAGCTCCTATTTTATCAGAGCTAAAGGGACAGAGACAGGCTAGTCGCAAGCTGTGGCTCATTATGTTTCTCAAAAGCTTTGCTCATTATGCGCCAACATGAGCTTGAGGCGAAAAGCTTCAAGGTGTAAAGTTCTGGTAATGGCGTCAGGGCTAAAGCTTACAAAACTTGTGAAAGCTTTCTTTTTATAGCACACATTTATGGCAATTGGGCAATTTTTCAAATAATTTCCCTGGAATTTCCCGCCTTCGCATGCATACATATGCAAATACACACACACACACATAGCCACAAAAAGTAACCGAAAAGTTGAAGCACATTTAGAGGTTTCTTCGCTTTTGCTTGCTTTGGCGCTGTTTCTGGCTTTGGCATTCGGCGTTCGGCATTTGGTGTTCGGTTGGGAAATACATATTTAATAATTCAAAGTTGACTGCTATAAAATCTCAGCGGGTGGTTCATATTTCAGAGCGGTAATTTCATATTGTTCGGCTGGGTGGACCAGGTGGGGCAGCATCCTCTCAGCGCCCGAGCGCTGGCCTTTTTCATCTTTATGCGTCCTCTTAATGTTGTGGTTTACTTAGCGCCCCATTTCTTGCTCTCTGCTTAAGGTTATTGAGTTGTGCGCTTCCTGGGGGAAATTAACCTCTTGCCAGCGGGTGCAATTGTAGCGTGCAGTTAGCTGTCACATAGATCCCCCGCCGGCCCCTTTCCACACTCAACCCTTACTCCCTGGCCCGGCCAGGCCGTGCGATATGGATCAAACGATTTTGTTTGAAGATTAAACTACATGCGGCAGGCATTGCAGCAATTGTTCGCAGCTGGAGCCATGGCGCTTGGGGGCCGGTGCTAAAACGGCCTACAAAACTCCGTCGCGGCCATCGCGTGTCGCATGCAACAAACTGACAGTAACGAGCTACAAAATCAGATGTAAAAATAAAAAAATAAAAATGTTTGGTGGTTTCTTCTATAAAATGAAAATCAACTGAAATTGCAGACACTTTGCACTTTTGTGCGCTGCTAAAACAAAACTTAAATTAAAACGAAAACGAAAACCCAAATCCAAATGCAAGCCCAGACTTAGAGCCAAAAAAAAAAAAAAAAAAAAAAAAGTAAAACCACCCAAAACCAAACGAAAGCAAACCGAAAATGTTGATTTTCGTGCTAAGGCTATTCAAATAGTGCCAGGCCATTTATTACCCTCACAACTGACTTGGATTTTAAAGCCAGTCAGCAAATCACTTAAATCTCTCTCTGCGCAAAAGTCGTTGCCAACTTAAAGCCTTCTCCGGCTGAGCAAATCGCATGATAAATGTTTTCTAACGCATTTACGCTCAGTTTAATTGATTTGCTCCGAGCACTTTTGCTATTTAATCCGATATGTAGCGCTTGTAAAGAGCCCTTTTCGATTATTTAGTCAAATTGTTTATTCAGTTGCTTTCAGGGATTATTTTTGTTGAACATAATTTAAAGTTGTGGTAAAAAAGAGATTATTTGTTTTCTGTCACTCTAGACTAGATTATTAGTTGCTGGACTTGGTAGATGCCAAAATAAAATAATAAATAGACTGTGATTAACTAAATAGACAACAACAAAAAAAAAAAAAAAAATAATAATAATAAAATAAAATAAATAAAGAAATAAATTAAAATAAAATAAAAATTAATATAAAAAAAATATAGAAATGACAATATTTTTATATTAAAATCAAATATTTGTTTACTTAAAATGGTTTTTTTTTTTTTTAAACTGGTAATAATTATTAATAATTAATAATGATTTACAATAAATCGTTCCTATCATCGTTTTTCAAATCAAACAAATCTTAATTTGTATTATTTATATGTATTCCAAAATTTGCCAATTTAATTTTTTTTTTAAATTATATTTGTTATTATTTATTTCTAAATAAAAAATAAATCAACTAATCAAGAAACTGAAATTTATTACAATAATTTATAATTTTTTTCTTTGTATTTTTTATCTCAAGTCTATTTTAATATATTTTAGAGAATATTTAAATAATAAGCTAAAGTAAAATAAAAATTATTTTGTGATTTTATTATTTGTTTATTGATTTTATCTTTTACATAAATAATTTATGTTAAAGAGTATTTAAATGTCAGTCTAAGCATAAGCTCTATAATCTATGGACTCCAGCAGAAAACAAGTAAAATTCTACGAAGAAATTTTTACTGATTCAATCTGACCTTCGTTGTTGTTGTTATTGTTGTTGCTGCTGGTTGTTTTTTTTTTCTTTTTTTTTTTTTTGAAGACTTTGCGGTTTGCATTATATATTTAATAAAATCGTTTGCATTTCTTATGTGTTGCTAAGTGTCAGCGGGCATCTAATTTGATTTATGGCCCGCAAAGTTATGCCCCAATAATATCGAAAGATAAACTTTTTCAGCTTCCAGTGTGTCGCTCGTCGTTGTTGTTGTTGTTGTAGCTGTTGTTGTTGTTGTTGTTATCTCTTTCTCGGATAAGTTAACGACTACGATGACTAAGGCCTTTTTAAACGTTAAGAGTTGTCATTGTTTTTGCCAAACTTGCGTGAATACCAATCATAATTTATTCACGTGTGTACGTATTCGGATGTGTATATGTGTATGCGTGTGTGTGTGTGCGTGTGTGTCTGTGTGCGCTTGTGTGAGTGTGCGTGTACTATATTTCATGACACATGCATGTACATACAATTTATTATAGCTAGATACCCTCTAGCTCTCGGCCTGCCCCTCTGCCCCCACTGCCCCCACTGCCCCCTCTGCCCCAACACGCCGCCGTTACGCAGTGAGGCAGCAAATATTCATCAGATTGAAACCAATTGGTTGCCTTGGAGGCAGAGCCGAGGCAGAGCTGGATGGGAATTTGTCAAGCATAATACCTGATAATCAATTGACTAACAGCACTAACTAAATAATGAATTGTGTGATCAGCTGACATATATATGTATCTGTGTGTGTGTTTGTGTGTGTGTGTTGAAGTATCCGCACGTTGGACTATCAATCAAATTGGATGCAAGGCTAACGCCTGCTAATTAGCAAATTAAAAATGTTACAAGGATTTCGCTTATATTTTTTGTGCGCGCTTGTTTTTCCTGCCACGTATTTGAAAATGTTGATTTTGCTGCAGCACGAAAAACTCATTAGTAATTAAATATTTTCCGGCGCAGCGACAACGCCCCGTAGTTCTTTAACGCTTGTTGTTGCTGTCATCGTGTTCGCACAGTCGGAACTTCCGCACTTCCGTTGGAGCGCTGCTGCGTCTGCGTCTGCTACTGGCACACACAGCGTATACGCAATTTTTGTTTTCTTGTTTGAGTCGGTGCGTATTAAGGCCGTAAACAAGTATACGGCTATGCTCCAGCATCAGCTACGGCAACGGCAACGGCAACGGCAACGGCAACGGCTCCGACTACAGGCCATAGAGCTCGTTGTGGGCCGCAGCCCTGAGCATGATTTGTTACTGACAGCGTCTCAGGCAGAGGCTCCAGTTCTAGGGAGAGTCTGAGTTTGATTTATTTCACGCTGAACAATTTATGAGTGAAGGTGAAGCAACAACAGCAATAAAACCAACAACAACTGCAATGCATTGAGCCGAGGCTATGGCCCAATGGGTTATACATAAGCACCGACACACACACCAACACACACACATTCATATATCTGTATAAAATATGTATGTTACTTGGGACTTGTCAGCGCGCTCGACTGCAGATACGCAAAATATTCCCAAAAGATTTGAAGCGCCTCTGGCCCAGCACACAGCATGTTAACCGGGCCAAGAACGGCCGCCAGGCATATCTTGTTTTGGCCATTGTGATGGATGTGGCTACGCTTAGCATTATGCATGAGACTTCACTTACTGTTCATAACGGCTTTTATTTCAATTAGTATTGGCTCATCCGCAGTGCTCATCTTCTTTGCTGTCCACTCTTCACTCTCTCTCTTTAACTCCATCTCTATCTCGCTTACTCATCCCTCTTAGCTTATGCGCTGCAACTTTAGGCAGCACTACGTGCCAGCCGCGCCCCTCCGCCCGTCTAGTTGCCAGTAGGTTGCCTACTTAGCAGAGTCTGTGGCAGCGTGAAACTTTCGGTTTTTGGTATTTCAAATTATAGCGCTTACCACAAAAGCATTTTGCGGCTACTTAGTGGCGCAAGTGCTGCAAGTGGTGCGCTTTTGAGCTCAGATTAAAATTCAATTTCGAGACTTTCCATGAAGGCGCGTAACTCGCGCTGCAATTGCCGCTGCCTCATTGCTGACGAATGCCAGCTCATCTCGGTTATGAATTTCCATGGGATTTGAGACAATTTCGGGAACGTAATCCATTAAAAGTTTCAGAGTTCGGCATCATAAATATGCATAGAATTTAATAATTTAAATGAAAACAAAAAAACACATATAAATAAATAAAATAAATAAATAAAACATACATTGAACTTTTATGAAAATTGCAAAAGTAAAATCTGTCTCTCTCTCTCGTCCTCTCTCCTCTACGATTGCCACAAATTTATATACATATATATTGTATATTTATATTAATATTTGCACAGCTTAAATAACTTTTCAGCTTTAAATCAATATTTTTAAAAATTAACTATCTCTGCTCATTATTTGCGTGTTCAGCCAACATATTTATTACTATTTGCGTGGGTGACAACGAATCCTTTAACGGCGTGAAATAAATATGTCACATTGAAGGCAGCGCAAATAAATATATGCACGTACATACATATTATTTTTGAAATGTGTTTTCGTTGTTGTTTGCTTTGGGCTACTGAGTTTTCTCGTTTATCAATTGCCGAGTTGTTGCTGAGTGTTGGCTGGCAAAGCTGCGCCGCAGGCATCGGCCGCGCTCAATTTGCAGGTTTGTCTGTACATTTGTCCGAGCACACACATACACATGCTGGTATTTATGTGTAGGATGTGTACAGGTGCGCGAAGGCCTTTATCGTTTTTCAATTACCGAAATAACGAAGCATGCCAGCCCCCCTCAGCTCCGCCCGCCCGTTGCGCAACTCAGTGCAATTAAGTCACATAATCTTGGTTATTGCCCGGGGTCGCATCTACGGCGGGAAATCAGAGTCGTAAACGTTGCGCAATGGCTTGGAAAAGGCGGGCCTAACTCTCGCTGTAAATACACATTCATATTGCAATTCATCATTTGTTTTTTTTTCTTTGCCTATTTAAATTTAATTTTACACTCACGCTGGCATAATTAATCATAATTAATCTAGATGACAGTATAGCTATGTCTGTGTGTGTGTGTGTGTGTGTGTGTGTGTGTGTGTGTGTGTGTGTGTGTGTGTGTGTGTGGGTCAGCAGGGGTTGAGCACACCTTCAAAGCGACAGTTCAACATGGCTTTTGTCATTTGTTAATTAAGATTAAACATTTATTTACATTTATTCGATTTTATGGTTGCATTTTCGTTTCTGTTTCTATTATGGCTTATGGGCTAGTCGATTGCACGATTGAATGAATTAATCGACGAATCGACCTATCGATTATTAGTGACTTAATTACGTATAAAAATACTTAAAGCTGCCTAAACGGAAAAAACCCAAATACGATTTACACTATATACACAGGTGTGCCTCTCTTCTATGTACAGCGCAGCGCCGTGGGCGGTGTGGGCGGTGTGGACGGCGTGGGCATGTGGGCATGTGGGCATCCTTCCTGCCAGAGCTGTAAATTGAGTAATAAAATCAATTGCAATGTCCCTTTAGAGCAACCGCAGCGCAAACTCACCCTCCCCCCGTCCATCCAGCCGACCGTCCAAAGGGCAACACCAAAGCAGACATCAAACATAAGCTGCGACTTCTGAGACTACTTAGGCGGCAGCTAGCAGGAGCTGGTGCTGCAGCTGAAGTATGGGGCGTGGCATATGCTGCAGCAGCAGTACCATTCCGAGCAGCAGCCACAGGCTCTGCCCGGCCACCAGTCTGACGCCCAGCTCGTGCTGCATGGCCGCGTGCTGCTCGCTCTTAATGATATGCACAAAGACGCTGTCGCTGTCTGCAAACGAGAAAGGGGGCGTGGTGGGTAATATGTTAGCGTATATGTGTGCGTGTGTGTCTGTGTGTCTAAGTGGGTGTGTGCTGGATATGTTGGGTCATCGGGCACTCACTTGAGTTATCCGCGGAGCATGTGTAATTGCCGGAATCCGTGTGAAGTACGCGCGATATGACCAGATTGCTCGTCTTTATTTGCTGCTCGGAGATGACGCGTATGCCGCCGCGCGTCGAGTCGCTAACAAGTTCCGTGTCCTTGTACCAGAGCATGTGCGTGTAGGGTCCTGGCGCCTGGGGCGCAATGCATGTCAGATTGATGTCGCTGCCGCTTTGGATGAACAGTTCACGATTGGCCAGGATTTGTGCCTTTGATGCTGTCAATGCAAGACGCAAGACATTTGTCAATTACACTGTCCTACATCGCTTTTCGGACTAAACTCATTATCATTCCCTGCTGCCTTACTCTGTCGCACCTGTTTCTGCACAGCTCGTTAAACTAATGCTTAGCCTCGCCTCCTGCTCCACTCCCTAGTCCCGCCCTCTCTTAGGTAGCCATACAGACATTGCTTTCAATCTCAATTTAAATGCAAAAGTTTTAGTTTTTCGAGTATTAAATGCTAGTTTATGTTTTATATTTTAGTTTTCACTTTAGTTTCCAGTTTTAGTTTTTAGCTTTAGTTTTGTTTCAGTATGAAGTGATTTGCAAAATGCTAGCCAAGGTCCGAACCAAACTATAACTTTCATCAGTTAAACCCAGTTTTGTTAATAACAGAAGTAATACAAAGTAGGTAAATTTAATATATTTCAGTTTTTCATTCTTAATTTTATTGTTGCCTCTTGCCGTCGCTTGACCTAGTTGCACATATTTTCCTGCTTCTCACTTTGATTTGCCTCTTCATATATTTCCCTTTTTGCGAGTCTTAAGACTCGGACTCAATTGTCTGTTTCCTGACATAGCCTTGCACGTTTTATTATAATTATATTTTTTATTATTATTTCTGCTTTGGCGGCTTTCTTTGATTTCTTTTTATGCATAGTGCACATAATTAGTTTACTTTTTATCTCATTATCACTATTTCTTGTTTACAGGCTGCCAATCAATCTCTGCGTCATTCCCTCAACATCAGCTAATTTAGGTATATTTATTTTCCCTCTTATCTTTAACTGAATTATGAAAAGCAAAACAATTCCAAGAAATTTCGTATTGAAGGTTGATTAATTCATCTATTTAATTTATTTTGTTTTTGTTCTTTTTTTTTTTATTACTATAAAAATAAGAATGGGTATAACGGTTGAAATAATTAGAATATATACCTGATATATTCTAATATATTCATTCTTATAATCATATTTCTATTTTGACTACATTTCTGCTTCATTGTAGTCATACTGTGCAACCCACAAGTTCGACGTTTTTTCAATTATTTTTAATAAAAATGTATAACATAAAAAAAAAAAAAAAAAAAAAAAATATATATATATATATATATATATATATATATATATATATATATATGTATATATATACATATTTCATATAAATTGTAACATAAGAAAATAATAATTGCCTTAAGGCCTTTGTTGCTCTGGCTTCAAATTGTTATTAAGAATTGATTCTTTGTAACGATTAAATAAATAAAATCAAAATAATAATAATAAACAATTAAATAAATTTGGTCGAAAATAAGTCCTTACCTATTAAAGTTTTTCTTTAAAAACGATTTGCCCTACTACAAATTAACTTAACGAATGGGAGACTTAAGTCACTTGACTCAAGCTCAGCTCTTACATATTTTTAGCTAAGGAGTCAAACGCCAATGCTTGCCTCGATATTAAATTTTCATGTCTCTAGAGCTTGGCAGGTTTCACTTTGGGTCCGTAGATACTTACTCACAACCATCAGCTTGTAGGCGAGGCTGATTTTGGGCTCCGTGGAGACCTGGCACTCATAGACGCCGGCGTCGCGCGGCTGCACGGACACGATCTTCAGCACCCACTCGTCGGAGTTGTCGATGTGGCGAGCGAGGAAGCGCTGATCATTGGTGTAGGTCATGATGCCAATGGTCAGGATGTGCAGGTCGCGCTGCCTAATCCAGGAAACGGCGCGATCGCCCAGATGACGGACACGGCAATGCATGCGGGCCGTGGTGCCGAGGGCGGCAATTATCTCGCGCTCAGTGTTGTTGTCGAACTGCGGCTCGTACTCGTCCGGTATCAGATTGGAGAGCTCCTCGGCCCGTGCTGCGGATGGACAGGAGAAGTTGGTTTGCAATGTGGTCAGTGACTGCTGTCAATAAACGCTTGTCAAGTGGCTAAAAACTACAACATTGTGAGACTTGCCGCACTCTATCAAGCACACTCACACTCACACTTACGCACAGACACACCATAGACACTTGAAAAGGGTATTAGATAACTGTATCTAAATGTCAATCTAAATGTATTCATGTGCATTTATATTCAACATCAACGTCTACGTTTCTATCCAAATCGGAATGATGGGCCAACACGCTGCAAAAGACAGCTCGGCAAATGGATATGAATGAGTGTGAGTGTTCGGGTGTCTGTGTCTGTGCCTGCGTCTGTGCCTACGTCTGTGCCTGCGTCTGTCTGTGTGCGAGTGAATGAATGGCCACACTACATACGAATCAACATTCATTTGATTAACGAGTATTTGTGCTTAATTTATGCCAAAGTTTACCATCTTATTGGCATACATACTCGTAATACACTTCACATATGGATTTGTGTGTGTGTGTGTGTGTGAGTGTGCCTGAATGGCTGAGACCAATTCGCATTATGATCCATCATTGGGGTCTCACTTGAGGCGAGTGATTTATGTGAAGGCCGCTTTATCAACGTTCTGTATTAGCCAACAAATCCGCTAATAATCCACGACTGCCTAAACAAATACCAACGCAAAGACAAATACACACAGAGAGAATGCGAGCATGTGCCTACTTAACAAACATCATATACGCAAATATGTATGTGTGTGTGTGTACACATATATGTTTCAGTGTATTGATTTATTGTCACGCCCATTAGCCCATGTGAGCTATCAAATATCGAGCAATAAAATGCCGCTAAACACTTAATTGAAACTGTTGCTACACTCGTTACAGTTACAATGGAGCCGCAACCTGCACCACACGTGCCGCCCCCGCCAAACATTTTACAAATGAAATTGCTTTTTGTGTGTGTGTTGCACAATAAAACTCACACAATTTACACACGCATATAAAAAATAAATATGGAATGCGCTGCTTCTTCTTTTTTTAATAAAACTTTTGTATTTACATACAAAGTGCCAGACGCCGTTCAAAAGTAACCAGTGCCCTATACTTCTCTCTCTCTCTCTCTCTCTCTCTCTCTCTCTCTCTCTCTCTCTCTCTCTCTCTCTCTCTCTCTCTCTGTGTTTTTTGTAGGTTTTTCAAACTGTTGAGTTCAACCGCAGCAACAAGCTCGACCATGCCCGAACCACAGTCAGCACTAAAACTGAGGCCAGGTGCCATAAATAATAAATGAGAAATTGCCCCTGCTTTGCCAAAAAAAAAAAAACAAAAAAAAAAAAAACAAAAAAAAAAAGAAAGAAAAGCGAGAGCAAAAGAAAAACAAATAAACACCCAAGCGAATAGCTCTTTTGTTTTCACAAGTCCCCGAAATGAGCACTTGCATGCAAAATTTACTAAATTTATTAAGATACTTTGCAGCGCTTTTCCTAAGTCAATATGCAAAAATGCACTACGATATTTATGTATATTCAATATAAATGTAATTCTAAACCACATTGGAGCTAATGAACTCAGGCAGCAATTTATTGGAATGAATTGGTAAAAAAATCGGAAGATCAGTCTAAAGTATAAACAATCATTAATCAATTGAACTAAGTCATTAGAATCCATATCTTACACACAATAAATTTTTGCGTGCAAATGTATATACATATACTTGATAATAATATCATATTGCATTGACTATATAAAAAACATATATATGTATATTTGAAAGAGAGTTCTATAATCCTTTGCTGCAATTAATGATTTAAATTACAAATCGAATTTCACTTTAAATTAGATAAGCCTTTACATTGTAATTTATAATTCGATAAAAAATAAAAAACGGTGTGCTAACTTTTTTTGTTTTTGTTATAAATGGTATTGTTTTACAATTCGAAGAGCTATTTTATATAAATTTAATATTACATTTTTTTAAATGTAAATTTCCATTGTTTGCCTCACTTGCATTTAAATGAAAATTACACATACATATATAAATGTAAATATTACATAAATGTAATATTAGATTATTTTTGTTTTTTTGTTTTTTTTTTTTTTTTTTGCATTAAATTTTTTGTGCAGCCTATTTGCACTTACATAACAGAAATTCAATATAAAGTAATGCAAATATGTATAGTCCGTGAAGAGCCCATACAAATAAGAAATATATGAGAGGCTCGTTAATTTGTACCCAGCTAAATAAAAAATCGCAATAAATCGAACAAAAATTGGCTTCCCTTGACAAAATTCGTTCTCGATAATTCTCGATAGTTTGAATTTCTGTGTGAGTCGAAACAAGAGCTTAACACCTTGCCATTTCGAATTATCGGGACTCGACTGTATTACAAATAGATTTAGCTCTGCTCTAAGCACTTCATGTAATTATCTAATTTTAAATGTTCAGTGCAGTAGGGAGACTTATTATGTTCTATGATGACTGTGCTGAAACACTTGAGACACCTCAAGTGCTCATATTGCTGCCTTGATTAAGTGCATTCTCCTGAGAGAAATAATAATTATGCTCAATCTAGCTGCACTCGAGACTGACTCCATTTAAATATAATTTTCCGCCCAGGCGGGCATCTGTCGTGTTCGTTTGGTCAAATTGAAACAGTTTAAGCCTTGTGATAAATTAGTCAACATTTCGACAACTTGACTTGAGCTACGAATCCACTTTCATTTCTCGCTCTAAAAGTTTCGTTCGTGCTCTGCTGTTGGAGTTGGCAATTGCTCTATATACACTTATAGATATATAGATATATGTGTTTGCTGAATACTTACCAAAGTGTCGCATGTGGCTTGTGTGCTTATCGAATGTTGTGGTTAATCCCATGATCACAAGCATCGCCGCAAAGTATTCCAACAACATTTCATGCGCAATTTGTGATGCTATTAAATTATGACTGCAACCAAAGACGACAACAGTAAAAACTAATTAAAATAAATGATGGCAATCGCAAAGCTCAAGACAAAGACACTGCCAGCGACTTAAATGAGTCAACGCCATATTGTTTTGCCAGCCGTCAGCCAAGGACCGACGACCGCCAGACTCGATTTATAAGGACACACGACTCCAAGCGACGTAGGCGGGAGGAGGGCAGGGGAAGGAATTGCCGTTTGCGGACGCGTTAGCAGCGGAAGGGATTAGATTTTGAGTCCTAAGTCTTAAGTCTTATCGGAGACGGAGTCCCATTCATTTGAAATGATGACAAGTCCGCATTGCGGTTGAGTTTTCAATCACCATGACATCCGCAGGCAGCTCGTTGGAGTGATTCGGATGGCCGTAGGCGGGGGAGGGGGAAGGGGAGGGGAGCTGCCAAACTTGAATAATTTCTTCATTACACACTAAGCTGCTGGGGCAATCGGTAGGTGGACGTTTACTTTTTGGCCCGTGGCTATAATTTCGGTCTGGTCACGTCCGACTAATACACTTAATTGTACGAGCACCCATGCTCCGACTCATTGCCACTCATAGACACTCAAAGATACTCATGAGTCTTAGTTTTCGTGTGCGGTATGGGGATATTCTCATTTCTACCTTTTGCGAGGGACTAGAGCAATTTGTGGACGATGCGTTCGGATTCAATGTAGCGCGAATTGCGTGCCGCCATTTCATGCGTCACGTAACGCATTCAAGCGCGTTGCGTTACTTATACGTACACGTATTACGTTACACGTTACACGTTACACGTTACACGTTACACGTTACGCGAATTTCTGCTTTACTTTGATTTTTTCTTTGCCTGCCCGAACTTGAACACAACGCTCGCTAGAGCAACGAGCGGCCCGATTTGTTACGTTGCGTGTTGCTTCGTGTTTAACTCGTGACTGAGTCACGGCGAGTCACAGTGAGTCACCGGGTCACTTAGTTATCTCCTCGCACAACTACGTTCTGTGTGGCTTGAGGCGCGCTAAAGAACTGAAAGCATTCTGAAAACTAACCTACGCAAAGAGTGGCTCTGCGAGTGCTTCGGCTCCTGCGCAGGCGCCCTGCTCCCCGTGTGGCAGCAACATGTTGCAGCAACATTTATCGTAAGCGTAATTTAATTGTAACACATACCATTAGGCCACTGCCATGTTGGGCGCTTACGGCTTGAGAATATACGTATAAATGGAAATATAAATGTGTAAAGGCCCCATGCAGCTAGGCATTCCATGCGTCTTTTGGCGAAGGAAGTGCCTATGAAATATTTAACAAGGGCTGGAGCACGCAGCGAGAAACACTTTCAAAGTGTCCTTTGATTTGTGTCACGCTACAGAAGCAACAACAACAATGAAAAGAGCGACAACAGCAGCAGCAGGGCGGAGGCGCAACAATTGAAGCAGAAACAGGAACAACATTAATAAAATGGCAAAAACTCATGCATGACAAGGCCCGTTTTACAAGTTTTGTCAGGGCGCGTCTCAATTGAAAACGGAAAGCGCACACCCGCCTACACCCACACACACACACATATGCACATAGTGACACACGCATATGCAAATACCGTGACCCATTATGCTAGAGCGGAAACGGATATGAAGCCTGTCGCAGCTGGGTGGCAACACTGGCGGCAGCGCCTTATCAAAATCGATGAGGCAACATATGGTCGATTTTAATTTTCTAGCATGCAGACAACGACAAGGACAACGACAGCGAACCAATACACACACACACACACACACACACACACACACACACACACACACATACTCACACATACGCACACACGCACATAAACGTGTCGTCCTTAATGCCAATTCGTTTAGCATATTTTCTTTAGAAATTGAATTTTCAAAGTTATTATAAATATTTTGTCAGATAAATGCAATTTCAATGGAATTTTTCACATTTTACCTACGCGCATTTCCTTTTCATAAGGCAACATATTTCTCTACCTTGGCTTGTTGTTGTTTTGCCACTAAAGCGTGCAGAAAAATTGAGAAAAACAAATCATCGAATTGCCAAAAATTGTCGCCCAACAGGCGCTCAGACCACCCACCCGACCCAAGACACTCAATACTCTGTACACTAGCCCACTTGGCATCTATTATTTTACACTAACAAGACGATAACATTCCTCAACTTTTCCAAGACCCCCCAGAGAAAGTCGCTGCGCCCTCCCCTCCCCTCCCGAGCACAGTATCCCCCACTTCTTCACTTTCCTGGCAACACATCGCTCAATACTCTAAGTGAAATTTTATGCACAAGTGGGTAGCTCCGCGTGTTATGGCTTCCGCGTTAGGTTCAGGGGAATGCCAGGGAGGGAGCTGTACGAGGGTGGATGAGGGGGAGTATGATAAGCATTCCTCGCATAAAATGTCAAAAATGTTATGAAATCATTTGCGCATCGCTTTAAATAAATTACAATTCATGCCAGTTATCCAACAGCTCAATTAAATTAAGCTGTAGCTTACACATCATAACTGCCATAATAAATAATATATTTATCTAATCTAATTGAAATACATATATTTCATTTGCAGCTATTCTATAAACATTGTAATTAAATGTTAATAGTTCAACACAACTGATAAAAAAGTTGTTTCATTATGATTGTTTGCAAATTTCTTTTGCAATTGTTTACATTTTAAACTAATTATTATTATATGAATGTGTTGTTTTTTTTTTTTTTTTTTTTTTTTTTTTTTTGCATTGGCCTACAAAATAAATACGAGCACATATTTCAATTTAAAGCAACGTTTTCCTGGGCAGACAGCCGCCCGACCTGAACTTAACTGCCTGGAATGATATAACACCTATTAGCATAGAACAAGATGGATGGAAAAAGCTTGTTCTGGCCCATTGCTCGTCTGCGAGTAATATATTACCATCTTGTTTTGCAGCAAAATTAGAAAGTATTCCAAGGTATAGCAGAAAATAAGCAAAATAATTTGTCAGCATGCTGAGCAGTATAAATTTGTCGCGGGACCCAACTTACAAAGGAAATAAAGAAGATTTAATTGGGGTCTACAGACATTGTGAAATATGTCTTATTGAACCTGATTATATATTAAAATATTTAATGCGTATTCGTACATAAATTTTGGATATGTAATACACATAAATTTGGTATTATCCTTGAGAGTCTACCCTAACGCAAGTGTTGTAAAAATAGCTATGAACCAAAATTGATGCCCTGAAAATAAATTGGGAATGGGAAAGCTTCATATTTGGTTTCATTGACCTGTGTAAACTTCGGGCTAAAAATATAACTGCATTTGGTAGGCCTCCCCTTGTTTTGGGGAATGTGTTAAGCAACCCCTAGCGGCCGACCTCTGGTACTCCATTTGTTATTGTTGCTGAGAGGCTTGGACGCGGTGCGTCTTCGATTTGGACATTGATTGCATACGGAATTGATGGAAATACCGACACGCCGCCGGGCCATAGGCGGGAAGGGCGGGGCTGGGGGCACTCTGGAGTAGAAAACGACCCAGTGTTGGGGGATATGGGGTGATAACACGCTGTTATCCCGACGGGCAGCCCATCCACGGGGAAATTGAATGTGGGGCGTGTGTAAAATTGATAACTTTGTTTGTGTAAACAGCGTCGCGACATTCAACCACTCCACAGCTGGAAAGCTCCACCCCTCAGTGGAATCGACAAATTTTACTCGACATGATGTATGTGTGCGTTACGTGTGCGTGTTTATCGCGCATACGTAACGTTGCCTCACACACACACAGATATATGTAAGCGAAGGCACACGCATACACACCATGCGAATTATCGGTGTCAATTTTTATGCTGCTACGTGTGCGAAATTTAACAGTGAGCACCTGATGATGAGTGGACGCACACGCCATGCTTTACCTTTTCAAAAGCGAAATGCACCCGGTACAAGAACAACAACGGCACTGACAACAACAACAAGGAACAGCAGCAACAAGGAGCAGCCAGCAGCAATAGCACATAAAACGATGTTGCCCAATTTGGCATTACATTTTGGTCCATTGTTGTCGACATTGAGTCGATAACGAAATGAATCCAAAACAGAGAGCAAAGCGCATAGAGAGAAAGAAAAAGAGAAGGAGTGAGCGAGAGAGAGAGAGAGTGAAGCACACAAAATAAACAATAAAAGCAAAAGCAACAACAATCACAAAAGGACAGCAGCAACAACTGAAGCAACAGCAATACAAGCAACAGCAACACTTGCAACAAACGATTAACTATGCCTGACTGGAAGTTACCCTATAAGAAGCTTAGGCTTGAAACTGCTTTAGAGTGTGCAATGAATTTCGTTCCTAAGCCCATACAAAAATTCTTTGAAATTGTTTCAATCGCGCTTTTATTCGATTGTTCGATTGAAATATCGATAATAATAGATTTTCAATTGAAATAGAAGGCATTAACGAAATATTTGTAAAGCTCATGCATATCGTATGATGTATTTTTCTAAAAATATTCCCTATGTATTACATATTATGTATCGTATCTTCCTAAATATATTGTATTGCAATTGCCTAAGAATATTACCCATAATTAGAAGACCATCTGTTGGGCAACCCAGCAATTGGTCTGATATTGTAAGTTGCCTTTTAAGAGAAACATATTTACAATGCCATGGCGGCTATTCGTTCCATTATCTCTCTATCACTCACATGCATGTTTGTTCTCATGGCTCATTGGCTTGATCTCATTAAGCCGACGCTCATAGGAGACACTAAGCATTGTTCGGATAGTGTAGATGCTCGTGTGTCGACAGCTCTGCAAGTGTATAAAATGATTATGAACATGCATACATACATATTAGTGGACAGCGGAGCAATCATTATCACTGAATATGTTTCTAATATTATAAGACATAAATTCAAAACAATTGTGTACTACAAATAACATTCAAAAGTTATTCGAATTGACTTAAAGCTCCTGAAAATATATAATATAATATTGGCAAATATATTAAACTCAACAACTGTATTGTTGCTTTGTTGCAATCATATTTATCATCTGCAGTAGCAGTGCTTCATTTAAAGTTAGTTAATTATACATTAGCTATTATCTCTGCCATCTCATCTAGTGGGCAACTTTGAAGCCGCTTTGTTGCTACCTTAGCTTGTAGATATTTGAATATAGGGTATGTCAATAGCTACAGTCCAAAGAGACATTGTGGCAAGTAGAGACTGTTGCGTAAAGCACAGGAAATCCAGATGCGAGTCCTTGTTGCTGGTCCAGGATTCAGGAGTGCGCTTTAAGCTTTGCACAACTGTTCATCAGAATTACAAATTGTATTCGATTTCCGGTATTTGTGACGCTTGAGTTAACAATCGAAGTTAGCTGTCGAAAGATGGCACGGCGTCAGCTCTATTATTATTATTTTCTTTTGTTTTGCTTTTTTTCTTTTTTTTTTTGTCGCTGGGTCTGGCTGCTCCAACTAGTCACGCTCCTCGTGCCACACCCACGCACACAATTTAAATGCCATATAAAGTTTTATGCATATTGCGCAATTGCTGCTGTCATTGTTGTTGCTGTCGTTGTTGTTCCTGATTTGTTCGTTAGTTTTACAAGTTTGCGACAAAGTCAACGGAACTGCTCAGTTGTTAAAAACATTTGATTCGATTAGACGGATTGATTTGTATTAACATAGAAAACGCATTGATTTCGCTCACTTGAGCACCCATCAGAAAGGGATGCGATGTCCTTCCTACGTCAATAGTCCTTTGAGCTGGCAAGAAATCTGTCGTTTCCAATCTTCAAATAACTCGAATGCGAATAGCAAAACAAAAACCGTTAAATCAAAATGTTAAACTGTTTAAGGGATTCATGCCGGAAGCTGTTTATAAAAGATATAAAAGTATATGTCATCCGCTTGAAATTGAATGCTAATTATATTCTGTTGCATTCATTCAGTTTGAGCTGATTATATTTAATAGCCATTGATTTTAATTTAATGTGGAGAATATGTGTTTATTTTATAAATATTATTTTTATGAATAAATGAGCGTTTGGAATTCAATTTACTATTAAACTAAATCAGGTCTAACCGAAATTCGAGTATTTAATTATTATATTTATTAGAATATTACGGGAACAATATTTTGCGTAGTGCCAATTGATTGCACACAATCAAAACATTTTCGATAAATCGAGCGGAACAACAAAGCTTATCTTTTTTCAAATACCCTGTACACACGGCCATTTTAGAAATGGATATGTTTGTCTATCTAGAAACCTTTAAAAATCTTTACTAGTTTTTGTGCCTTTTAAATGAAAGTTTAATAATTAATTTTTAAATACTTTCATAATTAATTAATTAAATTCTCATTTAAATAATTTTAATTATTTGTTATTATTATAATTTGTTCAGGAATCCAGGGTACTTCTCTGCCGCACATTGACCATATAAATAATAAATTGATCCATAAGCATAATTAAATAGATAAATCGTGTAACTGCCTCAATTGAATGATAAAATTAAAATTCATTTTAAACTGTTGTTGCCATTGCGAATCGACTTAATTAAAATAGCAAAATGTAAGTGTAAAAATTCATAAATTATTCGCTTGCTCTCCAATTTAAGGAGCTGGCATAATCATAAAATATTAATTTAACAGCCGCTGATGAAATGGAATTTCACTAATTGAAAAGTTGGCATCCTGCGAAAGTTTCTGCCGCTTTTGAGGCGGGCTTGAAGTGTGACTCCAAGGACCTTCGACATGAGTTTCTTGCGAATCTGCTGAGGTCATACGCGAGGCGCCAGTTTAATGAGCCCCAGCACCCCTGCTATTCACACCAATGCTCAAACGTCTGTTGGCCATAAAATCAACCAATGATTGACCAGCCATTGACGGCGGGTGGCTTTTGGCCAACTGGACGTTTAATTATGGCCAACATAATGCGCTCGAATGGCAGGTTACATTCAATTTGACATGTAATTTTATCGCTGCAAACAAAAACGAAAACTTTATGTATGTATGCGCGCGTGTGTGTATGTGTGGGTGTGAGTGTGGGTGTGGGTGTGGGTGTGTGTTGCCGCGTCATGAGCAATTCAAATACATATATTTTATTATTTTATTATCTACTGTTTTATAACTTTTTCTATCCCTAGCTTCCAGTTTCGCTTGAATAGACCCCACCACGCCCTCTAAGCTGACACTCAAACTTTCCGCACGTTTTACGTATAAAAAATTCTCTAGTCCAAACGTATCCAAAGCTTCCGTCAGCAGATTCGTGTCGTACACGCCCACCCTCTGCCAGCCCCCGCTAGACCCCGCCAGCCCACGCCAGCCCACGCTGGCGCACCCAGCAATCGCCTGGCATCATAAGACGCGGCAAATGGCGCAATTGTGTGAAAGTTGAAAAACGTTTTTGGCGAAATGTGCGGCACTAAACAATGCCATAAAGCGTCAAACTTGTCGATACTTTTTCTGCTTCTTCTATCTAACGTATCAGCGAGTACGCCGCGCATCCGTATCTGCAAATGTATCTGTATCTATAGCTGTGGCGCTGTATCTGAGCTATGTATGGCTCGTATCTGCTGGGGTTTTCATATTGCTTCTGCTGTCAATTTCAGTTTTTTTCTCGTCTTACATTTGTTTTCTTGCTGTTGTTGTTGTTGTTGTTGTTGTCTTTTCCTCAGTCTTTGGTTCGTTTTGTTATTTGTGCCACTTTGATTATAACAATGGCAAACTGAAACTGCGATAGAGCTGCCACTGACTGGGCGAGACGGTGCGGGGGTCTGGGGCACAGGGACGTGTAAGACACTGGGAGACAATCGTTTACAATCTTGGCAGAGAAAAGTTTTCAATTTGTAACTATTTGTTGTTCTGGGTTATGTAAATTGGCTCTGATTCGTTGTTGGAACTTTAAAAAACATTTTCATTGCGTTTGCACTTACGAATGTGACAGTCCCAGCCAGCACCCCTGCCCTGCCACATCCCTTTCCCTTATCTCTTTTACACTTCATTTGCAGTGGCACATTTCAAAATCGTTTGCCAAAATTTCCAGCCAATTCTCATTAATGTGAATGCTAGTTAATGCGTGTGTGTGTGTGTGTGTGTATTTGTGTGTGACTAATTTCGAGTGCCTGGAAATTGCATAAAGTGCATGAACGTTCGGGTCATCATCTAGCGTAACGCGTAACGCATAACTTGGCCCATTAATCATTTATGGGCTGCGCTTCAGTTTTTCAGTTGTTCAGTTTTTCACTTTAGCAGTTTTTCAATATATATTTCAACAACTTTTCTGCCACACAATGCAGTTTTATAGGCCACGCCCGGACTGGCAGAAGGACGAGCGAGCCAGGACCTTAACATAATGGCAATCGGTAGCTTAAATTGCAGTTGCCTCTACTTGTTCCTCAGCTTCCTTACGCTGTTGTTGCAACTTGTAGCCTTGCCACGACCGCCATGGTAACAATTGCTTGCTCGGGGCAGGCGCTTTCAATGGGCAATTCAACTCGGCCCCAACGATAGAGTTGTCTCTGCTCCAAGCCGCAGTAGCAGTGGCAGACAGTTAGTTTGGTAGGCGGCTTCTGGCCTCGTGCTGGGTCCATTCATTGTTCCGTTCGTGGCAAATAGCTAGATAAGTTTTCTTAATAACCTTGCGGCTTACGAAATATGCAGTTTAAAGCGATAACAAAAAGGTCGCCCGACTCTAATAAAATGCCTCAATAATAGAATTTAATTTCATTTCGTTTTACTGGCCTACAAAATAACAACTAAAAAGTTCCTTTGAGCATTTTATATACGCTACAGTTGGCACACAGCGGAAATAAAAAATTATAAATAATTTACAACTCTCGTTTGACCAAACTTTGTTTTAGTTTAGTTAGTAAACACGAAATTCTATTTTGCAATGTAACATAAATGCATATTGCATTTGCTCCTTTTTTTTTTTTTTTTTTTTTTTTTTTTTGTGTGAAATTACTAAATAGTTGAGCTTAAATAGGGCAGTCAAAAGGTGCTAACAACTTTTTGCTGCCAATTGTGTATGTTAGAAATTCTAAACAGTTCTCATGAAGTTAACAACAAATGCTGAATGCTCATAACTCATGCATGGCATTACGCAACAGTGCTGAAATAGAGCAGAGAGAAAGAGAGAGAGAGAGAGA